>NW_016240333.1:0-1056 GCF_001687245.7 Rhagoletis zephyria | reverse complement strand
ATCATTTAATTTTTTTCAAACTTTCAGGAATTAAAGTACAAAATAAACTAAGAAGGTATTGTTCCAGGATGTGTTGATTCGTATGCGTTTGTGGGCGTGGCTGCTGCCTGAAATTCGAAAAAAGGCAATTTTTTAAACTACCACTGAGGCCGCACTGCTCAGTCCATGACATTGATCTGGATATCAGTAGAAGGGTCTTCAAATAAGCTATCTAACGCTATCTTTTGTGTTTTTAAAATATAAATACGCCATAACGTTATCGCCTGAAAACTGAAAATCGGGCTGCTGAAAATATAGATTTCGGGCATTTTCTCAAAATCCATAAATCTAGCCCAAAACCTTAGTTTACATCTGGTTTATAGCTTATCAAATAAAACACCTCTTTGAGATAAAATTTTCGAGTGACGAAAGCTGAACTAGAAACACAAAACTTATGATATCACTTTCGTGACGAAAATTATACGCATTTTTTAACTGCCTTGGAAACGTACGGAAAATCTTTTTTTATTTATTCGGAACGTTGCGAAATTCCATCTACTGCTAGAAACACAAAATCAAAAACAGAACTTTTGCAACGATTCGTATGAATAAAAAAGATTTTCCGTACGTTTCCAAGGCAGTTAAAAAATGCGTATAATTTTCGTCACGAAAGTGATATCATAAGTTTTGTGTTTCTAGTTCAGCTTTCGTCACTCGAAAATTTTACCTCAAAGAGGTGTTTTATTTGATTTGCTATACTTTACAGAAATACGCTGGAAATCTGGAGCATGTTCTTAAATAGGACTCAAGGTGCTTCTTAGATTTGTTACAAGCTCTAGCATTATATTTATGGTTCAATCTCCATTTGGCATCGCTAAGGACCAACCAGAATAACCCTACCTAAATTGATCATTTTCTGTACCTAAGATTTTCTCGACGGTGCCAAAAAAGGTTTTGGCATGGAAATCCCTTGTCACTTTAGATGAAGACACCTATCATTTTATAATTTTAAATACGGAGCTAAAACAAAGTGTAACAAGTAAGAAAGTCTAAGTTCGGGCGGAGCCGAACATTAAA
>NW_016240331.1:0-1056 GCF_001687245.7 Rhagoletis zephyria | reverse complement strand
GGTATGTATAAGGAATTAAAAAAAAAACAAAAATCATTTTGTGTCGCATTTAATGATTATTAGGGTGTGATTGCATGGAAATGAAGAAGTGGTGGGGCTAAAAAACGTTAATTTGCCGAAAATAAGCTTAAACAGTACATCCGTTGCATGCATTACACATGCATGCCAATCTTAACAAAGAGCGTCTTCTGTCATTTCCAAGAATTACAGTTTTTAAGCATATTTTAGTAAATAAATATCAATGGGAAGAAGTGCCGATATAGAAGTTAGCCATTTTGATGGTCACCCATTATTTTTTCATAANCTTCGACTCTTTGACATAGTGATAGAACTTTATAGAGAAGTATGAAATACTCCAAAAAAGAGGTAATACTCATATTTGCAAAAAAAAAGTGTCGATAATACTCGTACTTTCAAGTATTTTTTAAGGAAACGCGAAGAGTAAACAAAAATTACATTGCTTTGCTTTTATGACCTCCTCCTATTTGTAAATTGAATAGACACTGATTTTAACAGTTGAGATCTGATCTAACAAGCAACTCTAAAGGAATTTTGAAATATAAATACATACAATAACCGTAAATAAAATGTTTATAGCAAAGAGGCTTATTTAAAGTTTTTAAAAGTGAATATTTACAGATTTTCGAGGCGCATATTTACAAATCTCTTTAATAAAAATTTTCTTCGAGAATAGGCTGGATAGGCTAAGGCTCTGTTGTGCTTGAGAGTGGGTAAGTTATTGAGTCGAAGACAACCCTCTTCCACCATTCATTATCGAATTTGAGACATTAGATTCGTTTTCCAATTATTTAAGAACTTTTAACCAAGCCCAATGTTGGAATGAGCCCAACCCCTTTTTCTAGGGTGTGCAAAAATTTCATAGCTGTAGCTCACTAGAACAAAATATGTTTTAAGTTTTACTATGCGAGTATATTGTCACCTGAAATGCAAAATAACGCATCATCATCGTGACGGAAATGGAAAAAGTCGTGACTTTTTTTTTTTTTATAAAACGATGTGGGGAGTTGTAATTTGATGAAATCTATCATAGCAATC
>NW_016240330.1:0-1056 GCF_001687245.7 Rhagoletis zephyria | reverse complement strand
TTTTTTTTTTTGCCGAGTACCTTTCAAATCATTGGAATTATTAACTAAATTAATTAAGTAAACAAGTATTAACTTAGATTTTTAATTTTAAAATCGCTCCAGTTTGTAAATTTTTAAATTTAACGAACTTGTTTATTCAAATTATCGTCGACAAAAAATCCAACCATGTGCCACNAATCATTGGAATTATTAACTAAATTAATTAAGTAAACAAGTATTAACTTAGATTTTTAATTTTAAAATCGCTCCAGTTTGTAAATTTTTAAATTTAACGAACTTGTTTATTCAAATTATCGTCGACAAAAAATCCAACCATGTGCCACAATCATATGTTTTTCCTAATTGCAAATTCTTGCTGGCAAAATTTTTTACGGCTCGAATTTGTAACTTCTCTCCAAGAAACAGTCTCCAGTAAGATTTATTTAAATAAATCATGTGAAATTTAGTTTAAACATTTTAGCCGGTTTTATTTGCCAATTTAGCCGGTTCGTCCAAAAATTTCTGGCAACACTGGTTATGAGTACTTTTCGTATCGATACAGAATATTGGTATTTTTTAAAAAAGCAAAAAAAAAATTTATAAGCATTTGAATTATTGGAATCACGAATGATGAGGGTCTCAGATAGTTGCGTAATTCTTACCTAATTAAAGATCAGACTTATAGCTTTTTAATTCTTTGAGCAAAGAAGGGATACGTAGGGGGACAGATTTGCCAAATAAGTTTTTAGCCAAGGATTCAATGGATATCAATATAAAAAAATATTTCCCGACAAGTAGACAAAATTCCTGGTTTTGAAATTTTTTTCTAAAAATAAGTTCCCCATTTGAAATGATTTAAAAGAATATATGTAACATCACATTTCACGAAAATTTGGTTTAAAGTTATAGTGCACACTTTCTTCTTTTATGTCTAGTAGTTGTTGTTCTAAGATTGGTAAAAAAAAATCATAATAACAAAATAAACCAATGCAGGTATTAAAAATAATTTTTTTTTTGGTTTTCTGTGCTTCAAATCACTCAGTATTAAGTGTCGAATAGACTTAAAAAGTACTGAGC
>NW_016240329.1:0-1056 GCF_001687245.7 Rhagoletis zephyria | reverse complement strand
ATCATCTTGTACATCAACCATACAAAATTTTGTTGAACGCTCTACAAGGTTACAGCCAGATAAATTAGACTTAAATTTGCAAGAACAAATAGATTTTAACTACCAAATTAACTTAAGTCTGGATTTTCGTGTTGAATTAGTAAAGCAAACACAGGCAGGGAGCATTAGGTCCTCAGACTCTACTCTGGTTTTCCGTGATGCCTTGAGATACAAAGAAGCATTAAAAGCAGAAACCAGTGCTGTTCTGTCCCGAGAGGAAACCTTAAGAGAAGCCCATGCAATCGTTCTTTCAAGGCATTATGGGGAGCTTAGAAAGGAAACAGTCATCTATTCGCATCCTCGATGTCTCTGCCTTACAGAGAACTGTACGAATTGTAGAGGACGGGGACAGGTAAACTGCTCATCTTGTGGTGGTTCAGGAAAAACGAGCTGTTCAGGTTGCGGTGGCAGCGGGCAGGTTTTGGAGCAANAGTACAGGTAAATCAGGGCATATGCTTAGGGAAGCCCTGCACAGAGCATTTTCTACAGATTATCTGAATGAAGCACTCACCAGCCTAAAATCAATTATATTAGCCTTCCAGAACTGGTCAGTTATAAAATGGATGATTTTTTCTTCAATAATCACTTACATTATAATGCCATTATATACAGCATATAATAATAAGTGGACCATTTATAATGCTTCACAGTATGTTTACCTTACGCCTTATACTCTTTTAGATAATCAGCAGAATCTACAATACTCATTAAAGGTAATCGCTAACTCATGTGGTTGGTTTATACTAATTGCTGGTCTTATCCTTCCTTTTGTAGGATATTTGTGGCGAAGAGTATGGCTGCAATGGCGATTGGGTAAACAACTACAATTCTGGTCAACACATGAAAAAATCCTAAGAAGTAGATGGCTAGTGAGCTTATTAGTTACAATAATCTTCTCTACAGCATTGTTGCTATTTTTTCCTATTTGGATAACTCAGAGTGGTGACCTTTTTGGACAATATCCAATTGGAAAAATACTGAACTTAGGAATAAGTTTGGTTAAATAACTTTAAATAG
>NW_016240328.1:0-1056 GCF_001687245.7 Rhagoletis zephyria | reverse complement strand
ACGTTGCCGATCTATTTCGAGGTATTGCGTCCAAAGGGGTGACCTGATCCAAAAAAAATTGCACACACATGTAGCAAAGAGTCTAAACATGATTCTAACACCCACTTTTGATATTTTTGGTCACTAATTTATTTACAAATTGGGTTAGAATTATGCCCTTTTTTGTAAAATTCGGAAATTAGCGTAAATTTATCACTCCTATTCTCCTTAAAGCAGCCACTTCAGCAATATATTTTTATATTCTCCTTCACTTTACACTTTACTCGATGAGTTATAACTTTCTTTATTACTTTAATATTAACCAATTAACCACAATTTATTAAATAAAAACACCTTCTAAATCATGCGTCTGACTTTGGTTGCATATGCAAATTAAACGGCGGAGTTCAGCTGTCAAACTCCAAAATATGCAAAAGAATGAGAGACAAAAGAAAATATGATATAAGCATTAAAAATATACACACTTTTCGTAAAGTGGCGACTGGCCCCTTTCGAATGAGGGGGGTTTGGGGGGGCCACGCCCCCTCCGCCTCCGCCCCCCACCCCAAAAACGAAGGGCCAATAACTAAACATTTCCCTTTTTCGGACTTCAGGAAACGTTTTTCGGTTAAAATGTACTTTAATAAATTTAAGGAAAAATATTATTATAAACTTACAAATTGGTCATAGGCAAAAGATTGTTTCTTTTGTTTACTTTTTACTAGCCGTGGGTAACACAGTGCGGCGCCGCGCCATTGCGCTGATACCGAGAACTGAGTTACTGGCGCCGATTCCGATTTTCACAACTCTGTGACGCAATGGCGCCAGCAACACCGGAACACTAACAACACCGGCCGGCGCAAAGAACACACAAAAGCGAAGCGTCACTTGTAAAATGTGCAGCACAAGGCGAATTTTTACAAGGTGGTGTTTCTAAAATTAGCCGCGGCTCTTCCGAATGTGAAAATTATGTGTTTGTTGTATTTTTGCGTTTTGACCTTGGCTTGTTTTTGTCCAACCTATACCACGAAAACGATCAAGAAAAAATTGCCATTATTTCGTGTGTGTGTCCAAGGA
>NW_016240326.1:221-1059 GCF_001687245.7 Rhagoletis zephyria | reverse complement strand
AAACATTTTAGCCGTTTTTAGCCGGTATTTTTTGCCAATTTAGCCGGTTTGTCCAAAAAGTTCTGGCAACACTGATGCTAAGTAGCCAAATGGCCGCAAGTGACAGCTGTTAAGCAGGGATGGCACGACTTGTACATATGTACACATTTGTACAATTTGGTAGTCACAGAGTGGTGTTGTCTGGAAATTTTTCTAATGAGTTGTACTCAAATTTCTAAACAATACCACTATGTGACTGCCAAAATGTACAAATCTGTACATATGAACAAATCGTGTGATCCCTTCTTAATAGCTATAACCCCAATGAACTACCTTGCTTGAAGTACGCCCCAATCACCAGTGTTGACGTAAAAAATAGGGGAAATCTTTGACTTTGAAAATTTTAAAGAACTATTTATTTGATAGCCAATAAAGCCCTGAGCAAAGCAAATTAAAAACAAGTAAGAAAGTCTAAGTTCGGGCAGAGCCGAACTTTAAATACCCGGTGCAAGTATGAAACATATGTGTTTTCACCTTTCCGAAAGCTACGGCTACATGGTAAGCCGGGGTGTATAAATTTTGTGTAAATTAGCGTCCTTAAATTTCGAAATATTGAAGTTTCAAGCATTTCTCAAATTTACCGTTATATGAAAAGCGGCCGTATATTTAGTCCGATTTCAATAATTTTCAACGTTTTGCTTTTATGTGGCAAGCACAATAAAAATACCGAACCGATACCGGTAGAACGGTTACCGATATACATATATGTGATCATAAGTGGGCGGTGCCACGCCCATTTTCCAAAATTTTACCATAAACGTATTTCTTGGTAAAGAATTGTTGCAAGCATCAATTTTGA
>NW_016240326.1:0-211 GCF_001687245.7 Rhagoletis zephyria | reverse complement strand
TATGTGATCATAAGTGGGCGGTGCCACGCCCATTTTCCAAAATTTTACCATAAACGTATTTCTTGGTAAAGAATTGTTGCAAGCATCAATTTTGAGTGAATAATCTTCAGTAGTTACTAAAATATCGCAGTTTTCGTATTTCCGAAAATTACCGTTATTCGAGATGTGGGCGTGGTTATTGTCCGCTTTTAAAAATTTTCGGCCATTTAGT
>NW_016240325.1:0-1057 GCF_001687245.7 Rhagoletis zephyria | reverse complement strand
CTTTCTTTTAAGCTCTTTATAAAGTTTAAAAAATCATTTTAGAAAAAAAATAACCTTAAAAACCTTGCAATTATTTAACAAGAATCACCATGCACTCAGCTTTCCTTTCCACTGTAGTTGTTTTCCTTTCAAATTGACTTGGTTTTTGCCCTTATGGATAGGATAANAAAACCTTGCAATTATTTAACAAGAATCACCATGCACTCAGCTTTCCTTTCCACTGTAGTTGTTTTCCTTTCAAATTGACTTGGTTTTTGCCCTTATGGATAGGATAAGAATCGTGGGGAAAGCTTTGAGTGCTTTGAGCTACCTCTAAATATTTTTTGATTTAAAAATAAAAAAGAGGGTTGCATTATTTCGGTTTAGAAGAATCCTTTTTTTTTTGGCCACCCTATTGTGCATTCAGCATACTAATTCAAATAAGTTTTTTCTCTATTTCAATTGGATTTCTATCTGAATTAGTGCGGCGAATGCCCAGGCTAATTTTGTATGTTCTACGTTCTTTATGTTTTGGCTGCCCTCTGTCTATGCTTTTTGGAATCGATCAATGCTGAACTTTCATTCATGTTTTGGGCAGTTAAAAAATTTCTGGAACTAAACTAGAGTGGAAATTTAAAGTAATTCTGTTACAGGAAATTTTTAAATTTTTTTTATTTTTTTAAAGCATTTTCACACGAATAATATAAATATATTACAAGTGCTAACAACGGGGGTTCCCAACGCAGACTATTCTAATTAAAAAATTTTTCCACTGAACAAATTTGCTGCTTTTAACCGGAACACTGATAAGATACTTCTTTTTTTTTAATTTAATTATAAAAAAAGATACGAAATTAGTTGAATAGTTTCGAAAGAAGTTACCGCAACTTGCTTTATTATTTCTCAAGCACTGTAAAAAAAAACCACCTGCTATCGCACTGTTATCGCTATTATGCGTCTATTCACAAGCGGAAGCCAAATGAGGGCGATAAGAGAGGACAGGGGTTGTATTAAATAAATAAAAACTCGAAAAAAACGAAATTACACAAATATAAGAGTGTGTTTGATATTAATGGCC
>NW_016240324.1:0-1057 GCF_001687245.7 Rhagoletis zephyria | reverse complement strand
TTGAATAAAAAAAGCAGCATCAATCAAATGAAAACTAAAGTGCTCTTTCCTCAAGCAATGTCCGTGTGCAGACGTCCGGATTTCCGCTTCCAAAGTTAAAAGAAATTTAATTATCGTTCAACGCCTATTTGGAATGCATCGATAAATCCTTGAGAAACATTGTATAGGCGTTTAAGGCCAAGAGCAAACACCTAAAGACTCGTTTTCACTATGTCAAAATCAATGGCATTTGGGCGTCAAATAAGTGAAAACACTTTGTCAAATGCGACTAAAAACCCCTTGGATTAATTTAGCTCAAATTAGGTCTTCAGTTGAGTACATGTGCTTCGCTTGTACATATGTATGTATATTATTTAACAAATCTACCTTCATAATCTCATATGAAAGTTATTTATTCTGTCTACTTTTTAAAAAATTAAAAGTATTATTTTTTCATCCAATTACTATCGTAGTCGAAGATATCACATATAAATTTAGGTCCCGATTTTCGTCGGTTAAGGCGTGTCGCACAGGGGTCAAAATTCAGATTGCCCTATGAAAACGTCTTAACCGACTGAAATCGGGAACAAAATTTATATGTGATATCTTCGACTTTAGTAGTATCGATTTTAGGTATTAGACGAAAAATAAAATCATTTTAATTTTTTGAGTCTCGATAGAGGAATCTAAAATTTGCCCCTTTGCGACACGCCTTAATCCAATCGGGACCAAAANCGAAAAATAAAATCATTTTAATTTTTTGAGTCTCGATAGAGGAATCTAAAATTTGCCCCTTTGCGACACGCCTTAATCCAATCGGGACCAAAACTTATATGCGTTATCTGTGACCGTGGTATTACCGATTGAAGGGGTGTGACTGAAAAAAATCGTTTATTTGATTTTTTAAGGGCCACTCTTATGTACAATGTACCAGAGATGGAAAAGTACAAACAATTGTGCTATTTTTCGCGGTTTAAAGGCCAGCAGGCCCTTTTGGCCAAACCTCCGATTTTTGGCCCTATTGAGACAGGACTTTAATTGTTTTTGTTAAAGTCAATCATTCCTCCCTAAAATACCC
>NW_016240323.1:0-1057 GCF_001687245.7 Rhagoletis zephyria | reverse complement strand
TTCAGAATTTGATTGAAGAACGCCTTATTTCAGAATTTTATTTAAAAAACATCCTATCTCAGCTGGCGATTCAAAAACACCCTATCTCAGTACATTTTCAATGTATTTCCAGCTGAGATAGGGCGTTTTTGAGCCGAATTCTGAGATAGGGTGTTTTTCAATAAAATTCTGAAATAGGGCGTTCTTCAGTCAAATTCTGAAGTGGGGCGTTCTTGAATAATTTCTGAGATAGGCCGTTTTCGAATTGGCTGCCGACATAGGTCGCTCTTCCCGTCAGGTGACGATATTAAGTAAAAATAAAAAAATTCATTAAAACTTATCACCTACCACAACCGTAAAATTCATTAAANCCTCTTCCCGTGAGGTGACGATATTAAGTAAAAATAAAAAAATTCATTAAAACTTATCACCTACCACAACCGTAAAATTCATTAAAAACTTACATTAACTTAAAATCTATTCCAAATCGCTATCATCTAAAACACCATCTAAAGCTAAACTTAAAATATCCCGAGTTGTCGCGGAGTTTGTTACTTCCTTGTCTTTTTTTCTGGCGGAAGATAGCAGGGAATGGATGGCATCAATGGTTTCCAGAGCAACGTCCTCACTTTTCATACCATCCAGTATGCTGACCACCTCCTCGCCAAACCACTCATATTTCCTTTTTGTGTTTGTCACCATTATATTTGTCAACTCTTTTAATCCCTGTTGTACCTTTTGTTGAAAATGAGCCTTATTTCGTTTTCTGCAAGATGATGNGTCAATGGTTTCCAGAGCAGCGTCCTCACTTTTCATACCATCCAGTATGCTGACCACCTCCTCGCCAAACCACTCATATTTCCTTTTTGTGTTTGTCACCATTATATTTGTCAACTCTTTTAATCCCTGTTGTACCTTTTGTTGAAAATGAGCCTTATTTCGTTTTCTGCAAGATGATGAAACCTGAAAATAAAATAATTGTTATTATTTTTAGTTCCCAGAGTCTCCAAATAAACGAAATCAATTGCAGATCAGTTTGAGCGGAAATGGCAGTTTCCTCTTTGTTTAGGAGCTTTAG
>NW_016240321.1:0-1057 GCF_001687245.7 Rhagoletis zephyria | reverse complement strand
ATGCAAATGATGGAGCAGTGTGGGTGAAAAGGTCACTGGTGGAAATGATAAAAGGAATCATTTGCAAAGTTGGAAACGGAAACTCTCACCACTTTCTTACTTTGAATTGAGTCCTGGTGGTGGTGATAACTTCTCTTCTGTAGTAATGCTATCATTTTGATCCGGCAAAAAAGTAGTTGTAGAAGATGAAGTGGTGGTAGTGGTGGTCGAAGCTGACTGCAAAGATGACAACTGTTTTGAGCTACTCTTATCATCATATTCAACGACACTGACTTTGTCTCCCTTTTCAATCAACGGCTTCTTCTCCTTCACACCCGAATCATCTTCCACAATTGAACTTTGACTGCTGCTAGAAACTCCCTTCATTTCCTTATCATCTTCACTTCTATCACCCTCAAACAGCTCACNAGTGATCGGCCACGAAGTGACGCTCACAAGGACTGCTACGCTGCCAGGCTGAAGGCTGAGGCGATGCCACCAGCAAAGGATCTTCTAGCTATCATCGAGAAGCTTCGCCCAAACGTGCTCATCAGAGCGGCCGCTCAGCCATCGGGCACCTTCAGTGCGGCGGCAGCAGCGCTGGCAAAACCACTGGTCACCCAACTCAATCGATGAGGAGGAGGAAAGTGAAACTGAGGATTAAAACAGCCTCGACTAATTGCAACGAAAAAGTTGCAATTAGAGTGTTACTTTAGCGGCGCCGATCGCGTTTTGGCACGCATTTTTGTTCAAACTTAATATTTTTCAGATTCTAAAACCGTTCATCAAAACATTTTTTTTTGTTTTTTGCGTTTTGCTTTTAACGAATGCTTTTGTAAGTGTCAAATGACTACACTTAACTGATAAAAACATTTATGCTCCAAATTGCTTTGAAATAAGGCTAGTGATTGTGTGCATTAACTAGTAAATTAAACGATTTTTAAAACAAGTACTTTTGATTGTAGGCGAGTGTAATTCAAAAAATTAAGTTTTATCTTTTTGAAAAACCAACTTGAAAAAAATTAGTTTTTATACAAGGGCTCAGTCGAGCTCGCTTCGCTCACTCCTACCTTAACTA
>NW_016240320.1:0-1057 GCF_001687245.7 Rhagoletis zephyria | reverse complement strand
TTAATCGCGTTTGACGATTAAACTCTTAATCAACTGTACGATTAATGATTAATTTTTTTAATCGTTAATCGCTGGATGTGATTACGATTAATTAGTTTTAATCATTAATCGTTAATCCAATTAAAAATAAAATCTGATTAAGTTGTCTAGTTTGTCCGAATTTAAAACCAAACACCAGTTATAGTTATTATTTTGTGTTTTGCGCTTATAAAAAGCACATAATATAAAAAAAAAAAAAAAATTATTATTAGTAATTCATAAACTGGGAACTTTTACAAACCTAGTTTGTAAAACGTTTGTTGGTATAGATCTTAATGAAAATGCACACCAAATTGCTCAGATTTATGAGGAAACCCGACTTAGCCATAGCGCGGTTACGATTAACTGTTTAGTCAGATTAAAATTAACCATAATTAACTGTAATCAGATTGAATTTAATCGAATTAACTAATTAATTAAAAAATCAATCGATTAATGCCAAGATTGATTTCACATACATATTCCATTCCAGTTCTCTCCCACAAATATGAAAATTCGAATTTGTATAGGAGGGGCCTTGAGTTATCGGAATTACTTTCAGTCTCAGATCATCCTTGCGAAATCCGTAGTAAGTGTACCAAATTTCGTTTTGATCGGGAAACCGTAGCCGGGAAGTAGCGTATTTTTCAATCCAGGTTATAAACCACATGTGAGCAAAATTTCATTTTCAAACAGGCGGCAACTCTTAAAAAAGTAGCCTATTTTACATTTTATAAGCTATCTCTGTGCCAAATTTCGTGCAAATCAGTTTAGTCGTTTCCGCGTATTACTTTAATTAAACTTTTTTAACAGGTGGCCTCTCTTCCAAAAATTTGGCTTTGTAGGTCATAAGCAAACGTTTCCGCGTATTAATTTAATTAAACTTTTTTAGCAGTTGGCAACTCTTTAAAAAAAGTATCCCATTTTCCAACCTAGATCATAAGCTATCTGTGTGAAAACTTCCATTCAAATCAGTTTNCTATTTTCCACTGTAGGTCATAAGCAAACGTTTCCGCGTATTAATTTAATTAAACTTTTT
>NW_016240318.1:885-1062 GCF_001687245.7 Rhagoletis zephyria | reverse complement strand
GTTCGATAAATGACACTTCGGGTTTAGACCTGGCCGTTCTACCGTGCTCCAGTTGACAAACTGCATAAACGAGTGGGTCTCTGCATTTAACAAGGACTCGGCTCAGATTGATGTGATTTACATCGATTTCCGGGCCGCCTTTGATGTGGTAAACCACCGTTTTCTTGTCTCTAAATT
>NW_016240318.1:267-851 GCF_001687245.7 Rhagoletis zephyria | reverse complement strand
TTCCTTCTCTGTTCGTGTCGGTGATGCGTGCTCGAAATGGCTGCCCTCCCCATCGGGTGTCCCACAGGGTAGCGTTGTCGGCCCTTTACTATTTCTTCTATACACTACTGACCTTCAGTATGAAATCGTCGAAGGCGTGGAGCATCGTACATACGCCGACGACACGAAGATCTTTGCTGATGTCTCTCTTACCCAAAACCGTGCTGCCCTTCAGCAAACTCTTTGCAACATTGAGGCATGGGCTGACCGGTGGAAACTCAGGATCTCTACCTCTAAGTCGGTTACGTTGCATATTCTTCATANTAATTTGGTAAAGGACCTCGGAGTCCTTGTTGCCTCTGATCTCAAGCCTGAAAAGCATATCAACGACGCTATCCGGAGGGCTGGCCGAGTTAGTAACTTTTTACTTCGTGCGTTCTCTTGCAAAATCCCATGGGTCTACATTCGTGTTTATGAGACCTTGGTGCTTCCTATGCTTCTCTATGGATCCGAGGTCTGGAGGCCGTGGGCGCGGGGAGGTCTCGGGGCGCTTGACAGTTTCCAGAGGCGAATCGCCCGGCGCATAGCTTTCAAGTGTGGGGTAC
>NW_016240318.1:0-257 GCF_001687245.7 Rhagoletis zephyria | reverse complement strand
CCCCCTATCGTCGAGCTCCTTGATGCCAAGGATCTCAAGCTGGCAAATCGTCTCCTCGATGGTCCCGAATATTTAAACTTGTTCGAAGTTCGTTCTACGCGGACCCGTTCGGGTCGTCTGTTCGGCTACCCAAGAGCCAGAAACAACCTAGTCAGCAACTCTTTCAAGTGGAGATTAAGTAGACATTTCAACAACCTGTGATGGTCTCAATCTCAGCGCACATTTGTTATATGTAAAGTTCCTGTTTTTCCTCGAAA
>NW_016240317.1:0-1057 GCF_001687245.7 Rhagoletis zephyria | reverse complement strand
GCAGTGGGGCGCAAACCGAGTTGCATATTCGTTTGTGATAGTAATACCATAGGTGTTAAAGCTGTTCAATAGCTGATTAAATCTTTCGTTATTTGCTAACATATCAACGTTGAAGTCACCACAGATGAGAACATGAACATAGCTCAAGGACAATTCAGAGATTTTAGCAAACAATGAGGTGAGATCATTTGATTTATGGGGGTTATATACACATATAATAAGACACTTTCGTATATTATCACAACATTCAACAAACATGCTTTCGACAGCTTCATGGGAGTGAGATTTATAAATGACTCTAAAGTTGAGATCGGCTCTGTGATAGATCGCTATGCCCCCCCCCCATCTGTTGCCAGTAGTTCTATCATTCCTCACAATTGAATAATCACACAGAGTATATGCGCTATTCGCAAAAGAAGGCTTAAACCAGGTCTCAGTCACACATATTGCGTCAATGTTTAGATCACGAAAAGTTAAATTAAGATACTCAAGTTTTTCAGCTGTTAAACTTCGAGCATTGAAGTGGCACACATTGAACCCTGTATGGTAGTCACACGTATATTTAAGAGCTAGTCTTANTCACGAAAAGTTAAATTAAGATACTCAAGTTTTTCAGCTGTTAAACTTCGAGCATTGAAGTGGCACACATTGAACCCTGTATGGTAGTCACACGTATATTATTAGTCTTAGATTATCATTGTTATTGTGCTCACTCAGGTTGTTACTCATATCTATGCAATAAAAGAGATGCTTGCAAACGGTCAGTTACAATGGGAATGGAGATCGAAAAGGGAAACATAANATAATAGAAAATGCACACAAAGCATGGCAGGTATAAATATGTATATATGTAAATAAAATGTGTTGAGTTAGGAAGCAGCTGCAATGCGCTCAACGCTCTCACAATCCAGTACTTTTGTTGCTTCACTGTTAAGATGCTTTCTTACATATATTTGTCCACGTATAGAAAATGCACTCGCCAATAATTTTGGTCTCTTCAGCCGTGTCGCAAATTGAATAAGTTCACGATTCTTATTCGTAAGGCATTCATGCACAT
>NW_016240316.1:0-1057 GCF_001687245.7 Rhagoletis zephyria | reverse complement strand
TGTCGTATGTTAATTTCGGCAGGTTGTGGGAAATCGCGATTGAAGTTTGCAATGCAATTTCTTAAAAACGCGATGATATATTTTCTCCAAAGTTCCTGAAAATGTCTTTGGTTCACAAAATTTTTAAATTATTTAATTTTTAATGTTTATTGTTAATTAGTTTTGAATTTATGAAGGATTTTCCTTTGTAAAATTTTGTCGTAAGCGTCATTTGTCCATAATTTGGCCACTTGTATGATATACGACAAAATGCGATCAAAATTTCTACTAAATCAACGACACTTTTTACTCAATATCTTGGAAGCTATAGGAGATATCCAAAAATAGAGAACACAATTTTTAAGATATTCATTAGTTTAATATGACGGCATCACTAACTAAATTTTTACTAAATTATCGAAAAAATTTTAGTCGATATCTGGGAAACTAAAAGAGATATCTCAAAACTGATAAAGACCNATCGTCAAAATAGCGCTTACGACAATCTTTTACCCAGGCGACGACGTACATCCCTGTTCTGCAATCCGTGTCGGAATCGCATCGGAATCGGAATTCAATTCCGATACGGAATTGAAATGGTGTTCCAGTTAGAATCGAATCCGATTGTAAAAAAAAAGGAACAAACCTCCTACTTGTCAATTGCGTTCTGAAGTGTCATACACGCGTACTTTTCCATTGGAACAATTTTGACAACTAATGCGCAATGTAAACGCGCCGTTACTCGGAAAAATGATCCCGTACTCCAAATTCCTCCAAAATCTTGTAAATGAGAGCGATTTTCGGAGAGTTGTGTAGAGAATGAAGTTACAAGATATTATCCGAACTTTTTCTTCCGGTAAAATCATGAAAAGTGTCAAGCGATCACTGGCTTACGTTGTTACAGGGAAAATGCTTTTTTTGTTCCCGTACATCTTGTTGTTACTCACTTTTTACGCTCACTTCAGAGAGTAATTTTGTTGTTTGACATTTTTACATGATTTTACGCGAAAGGTATTGGATCAGAGATAGGTGGTCCCATACTAATTTGGTTTAAATCCGATCATTGGATCGTGAAGAA
>NW_016240315.1:0-1057 GCF_001687245.7 Rhagoletis zephyria | reverse complement strand
TCATCCATCTTACGGTCACTCGCAGTTCTTCACCCTACCGCTGCTTTGTGTTGTTGCTTCAATTTCTGGTTTAGAAATATTTTATAGCCAACAACATTCAGCTATTATTGCTACCAGCAGCGGAGAGTGATTTGAGTGCAGCGATTCATCGATCGTCTAAGTGTTGGTGAGTGCCAAACGGCGGGAGCAAATTCTAACGCACACACTCGAATGCCTAGCGGCCGCTCCTGTTTCAGCCACAGCTAAAAGTGCGGCATGGTGGGCACGCTTGCCTAATAAATACTCTCCGCCAGTCACAGAAGCAGTCAAATGTGGCGTTGTGATCACACTTTCCTCCTCACACACACACACACACACACCTTTCCATAGAGGAGATGATTGAGAANTGCTGCGCGGGGTATGCGCGGTACCCACTGCACACACATTCTAATGTGTTTTTTGATGCACTCACACACTCGCAGACATTTTTGGAGGTAAATGACCGAACGTCCGACTCTGCATGACTAGGTTAAGGTGAAGGTCACTAAAATCGAGACTATACTCAGCGCTGAGTGCTCTAGCGCACCACTACTCTCTAGGCGCGTACAATGGGAATGGGCGCTAGAGCAAGATTTTGTCAGCAATACAAGGCGTGCTCCAGCACACTAACAGACCTGAGAGAGAGACGCGCGCCATCAACGCCAGAGGGGGGAGGGAGGGCAGAGGCGCCGTTGTTGGAGAACAAAGTTTTTGCGAGCTCGATTGGTAATAGAAGAGGCAATAGAGAGAATTCATATGAAAGCGAAATTGAATGCCCGCATGATGGCTTGTGTGAGGGGCGGATAAATAGTACGAGGTTGGCGGGATGAGGGCCGGAAAGATTTGCCGATCGCGTTTTGTTTTGTCATTTGAATGCGATTTCTGTGGAGCTCAGAAATGTGAATCGCAGCAATTAAATACGTATATTGCTATTTGTTGTTGTTTTTATAATTTTATATGTACCATAGGCGGATAGTTTAATGGTTGGGCAACGAAGAATCGGACAGACACAGACAGTGAGGTATTTGTGTAGTTTTAT
>NW_016240314.1:0-1057 GCF_001687245.7 Rhagoletis zephyria | reverse complement strand
TTTAGATCTATTTTAACACTAAAATTAAACTTTTTCGATGAATTTGAGGCTGCTGAACTAGAATATGAATCCATTTAATTTAACATNATTTGAGGCTGCTGAACTAGAATATGAATCCATTTAATTTAACAAATAAATAGTTTTCGAGATATTAACAAAAGTCATGTTTTCTAGGACCTTTCGGTCCTGTTGCTAGAAACCTGCGGGAATATAAGGCGAACCCAACTATGATATATATTTCGGAATAAACATTTGTTTTCCTTTACATTGGTGTTATATAAGTGATGTTTAAAGAAATAGTTTTAGGTATACAAGCGCTTAAATCTAGATCAATGTCAATTTAGATAAATATACGATATTTCAGTAAATATTGCATCCGAATTGTTCAACATTAGTATGTAAAGTAAAATTTTGGAACAAAATAGGATTATTATTAAATTTTTAGAAAATGGGTGTGGCCCCGCCGACTTATCGTGAAATGCTGTATCTCAGTATCCGCTTCACTAATCTGTACCAAACTCGGTATGAGCCTTGCTTAGGCTATATCTAACATAACTGCCAAAAATTCTTGAAATCGGGCGATAACCACGCCTACTTCCCATATAACGGTAATTTACAGAAACGCGAAAACTGCGATAAAACAATAACCACTGAAGCTAATTAACTCAAAATCGATTCTTGGAATAACCTCTTAGTATTAAATAAAATTATTATAATTTTTTGGATAATGGGCGTGACTTTTGACCACAAATATGTATCTCGGTAACCGATTTATCAATTTGTACCAAACCCGGTGGATTTTTAACATTGGTATGGAAAAGCAATGCGTTGAAAATACGAAAACTCCGATATTTCAGTAATTGAGGACGCTAATTTTCTCCAAGTTAATACTTACAAAATTCTCCTAACAATAAATAAGACTACTAGACTATTACAAAAATGTAATTTTACTACATTGGGTTCATAAAAGAGTATCACTGCAGCATTAATTGCACTTCGAATACACTAATTTCTTACCTATACTGTGATACATATTTGAATTATTTAATTCCTTTAA
>NW_016240313.1:863-1057 GCF_001687245.7 Rhagoletis zephyria | reverse complement strand
TTAATATATTATTATTATTTCATATATTTGAAATATTTTTTATTGTAAACACCCTTTTTTAGAGATTTTTGTTTGAAATTATCATTATGTTCCGTTCACCACACCCAGACACACATACAACTATACGAACAAATAGTTTACATGATTCGCTTATTGATTTACAAAATAACATACATCAGGAAGAACTTACAAAT
>NW_016240313.1:0-813 GCF_001687245.7 Rhagoletis zephyria | reverse complement strand
GGAAGAACTTACAAATCCATACGCAACGTCTGACAATCGGATAGCTAATGAAATTTTTGCCACATCTATCAAACTTCCACAGTTTTGGAGAAGTTGTCCTGAAGCATGGTTTATTCATGCTGAAATGCAGTTCAATACTAAAAATATTACTCAAGAAACAACTAAGTATGAGTATATTATTACTGACAAATTTTAGATTTTATTCGGGATCCACCGGAGAATAATAAATTTTCGGCGTTGAAAAAAATTTTGATTGAAAGGCATTCATTAAGCGAGAATGCCAAATTAGATAAAGTGTTGTCTGATTCTGAGATGGGTGATCGTAAGCCCTCGGAATTTTATCGGTCTCTCGTATTACTTCCTGGTTCTAATTTTAGCCAGGAAGTTTTGAAGAAACTTTGGAAGAGAAAATTACCAAAAAATGTGAATGTAATTTTAACTAGTTCGAATTCTAGTGATATTAATGAATTGATTAAGTTAGCAGATACTGTTTGGGAAATTATCAATAAAAATGAAATTGCTTTAGTAAATAGTTTTCAAAATTCAAAAGGGGAAAATTCGATTACTACTGATTTGGTTAAGACAACAACGCTGATTTGTGAAAATTTTCAAAAACTATCTTTGGAATGAAACGAAGTTAAGAAATCAAAATTATTCGAGATCACGTTCAGCAAGTAGGAATCGTTTTAAAAGTCCTTTTAGACTTAGATCGATATCCCGTGATAATCCGAATTGGNGAATCTTCAGATATAATTTTAACGGCGGCTAACGGCTCAACTATTTTTACATACGGGAAGAAACTTTTGAATATTA
>NW_016240312.1:0-1057 GCF_001687245.7 Rhagoletis zephyria | reverse complement strand
ATTTTCGATTCGTACGAAAACAAGAATACGCCTCAATAATTAAAAAAAAGTTTTCAAATTTATAATCCTTTTCAAATGAATGAAAACTAAAAAGCAAATGAAAAAAAAATTAAATGAAAAAGAAAAAATATGCTGTGGTGGAAAAATACCGAAATTTTTTAAAATTTTGCCTATTTTTCTTTCATTTATTTAATATTTATTATTTTTTTTAATAAAATTATCGGTCATTATCTACCATAACCATATTATAAATTCATATTTTAAACTTTGTGCAAAAACTATAAAAATTCTGCAATTTTCAACTTTTTAATCAGATTTTTTAGAATTTTTTGGAGTATGTAGTTTTATAGCCCATTAAATTTTAGTGAAGTGTAAGTTTTAAGTTGCTCAAAAACCGCGTTGATTTTTGGCAAATTTTTTTAACGCATTTTCTTTCATACAAAGTCTGTTCGAAATTTTTTTTTGTATGGAAAAAAGTGCATAATACATTCAGAACAAAAATGATCGAAAATCAACGCGATTTTTTAGCAACTTAAAACTTGCACTTTATTCTACTAAAATTTAATAGGCTATAAAACTGCATACTGAAACAATTCTAAAAAATCTGATTAGAAAGTTAATAAAAAGTTTATAAGTATTAAATAATGAATGGGAAAAATTTATTAAACTGTCGTGTTCCACCACTGTAAGTTTCTAAAAATTAAATTCAATTAAAAAATTATATTTTTATTTTTAATGCATAAAATTAAACTTAAAAAAGAAAAAACTTAAGTTTCTAAAAATTAAAGGAGACTATTGAATAAAAAATTTAATGAAAAAGGAGAAAATATTCCGCTGTCCGAGGACTCGAACCTAGGATCTGTCAAAAGAGCTTTTCACGATGAAAGTTGGGAAGGGCGTTTTTTGTTTGGAAAACCTTTGTACCAGAACTAGGGCATTCAATCCCGAAGCATTTTAACAACCCCGTAATTTTGGGATTCAAAAATTCTAATCCCGTGATACCGAGATTTTTTCGGGATTTCGACTTCATCACAACTTTTTGCATTTTACAGTAGGT
>NW_016240311.1:0-1057 GCF_001687245.7 Rhagoletis zephyria | reverse complement strand
CTAACTTCTGACTCTTCCATCTCAAAAGGCTGCCGACCCCTGGATTAATTTATTTCTAAAATATCTAAGACAAAAATTTAAGAGATTTCTACCTGTTTTAAAATTGCAGTTTATGTAAATAAAAAAAATTAATTAAATGATGTAATATGGCTTTCAAAAGCAAAAACGTTAAGGAAGGCTTCCATCCAAAAAAAACTTTATGGCTGGTTGCCACCTATTTTACCACCCTATTTATGATAGTTTACTGTCAAACATGCATTTTAAGCGGGTTTCCACATGTTTGAAAAATGTAATTCAGTTAAATTGATAAGATAGGTTAAATATTGAAGAAAGGGCGCGATATGAAGACTCGATTTATAAGATTATGTTAAAATTCCAGGAGAAAGCTGATACTCCACCAATTTTCTTTATACCTTCGAAAATATNTATAAAGCTCTTTAAATCTATTTTGTTTTTTATGGAGTTTTATGAGGGAGGAAAAACACAAAAATAATTTCAAAATAAAACTTAATTTTGTTAGTTTTAGTCCTAAAACTGCCACGCCCATTTCTATGGATTTATCACTTCAAAACACAATAATTTTTAACGGATACGTAGTTTACAGGAATCCGCAATAAAATTTACCTTAATTTTAGCAAAAAGGCATTTTTTGACACCTTGTTTCTTAGAATAGTTAAATAATTTCAATTTTATAAACAACTTTTTCAACACCGCATATAAATCCCTATGCTACTCCATGAAATTATGTTTATACTTGTGAAAAGGAACCCGGATATTATTTCATGAAAAACCGCAAAAGAAATCATTGTCGAAAATACGAACTATTCCCAACGCCAATTACTAAAAAAAAATTTTTCATAGAAATTGTACAAAAGTCCATATAGAAGTAAAAATTAAAGTTATCTGTAAAATTTTTAAGTATACGCGTATAATATTATCCACAATCAATTCAAGCAATTATTCAAAATTTATTGAATATAAAAAATCCGCACTTCTCCGAAAACCTATTTCATCGAATACTTGGTGTTTAAAGCTTTTCCACATAATTGAAAAAGCC
>NW_016240310.1:0-1057 GCF_001687245.7 Rhagoletis zephyria | reverse complement strand
CCTGTAGGAATAATTTGACACCAAATAGAGAATACTCAGTGTAAATAGGCTTAGTGGTCAATAAATTTAATAATAGGTTTAGTAGTCAATAAATTTAATGAGTTATTAAGAAATCGGCATTGGAAGATATTGTCAAAATTTCAAAAATTTACATATTTTCGCAACCATGTCGAACTATCGAATGTGCAAAAATGCTTTTTCAATTGCGATACCTACCTTGCGCACGCGTTTATAATGATACGCAAGTTGGCAAATCGTCAAATTGCAGGTCTTCTTAGAAGCAGAGGATATTGGCTCTAACAAGGTGTCGAATCTCACACTTTTCCTAATGACAACATTTCTTAAAATAGTTTTTTGCTCTCCTGAAAAATACCCATTATCACATTCGACAGTTTGATATCGTAGCGATGATATGCCAAGACAACTGAACTACAGATTTTAAAGTTTTCTTAACGTCGGTTTCTTTTTTTAATTTTAAAGAGCAGAAATTATAGACATCCTCCAAAAGGCCAGTAGTAATCCTAAGAAAAAGTGTTCTAACAAAATTGCGTTCAAACANTTAAATTTTTAAGGACCACCCTATTGTAGGTCAACTTATTAATTTTCTTGTCTTAAGTGTTTTTTAGATATCATTGAAATTGTCTACTCAAATTTCGTCACTGCTGCCTTTCAGCATACCATTGCTTTCGGAAAAAAATTCTTTGCCCATTATAGATTATGGTATCCTCCTGCACTTTGCTACAGTGTGTTCACTTTCCGGCAGGGCACAAGCAACGTGTGTGCCTGAAACAATATATCCATACGTATGCACGGGGCACTAGAACCGCTTGTGGGCAGCCGCTGCATGCTGCACACACATACGTATGTATGTGTGGCACAATTGCGGCGCTTGTGAAATGCATAAAAAATTATACATAATAATAAAATTTATTCAGAGCAGTTATTTGCTGTATCTTTCTTCACTACTTTTTATTTGCTTTATGTGTTTAATCAAATTGAAGTTAGAGTTTTTTTTGCTCATTTTTCATTATTCAGTTTTTTTTCGCTGCCCCATACA
>NW_016240309.1:0-1057 GCF_001687245.7 Rhagoletis zephyria | reverse complement strand
TCTGCGGACAAAAATACATACATTTTGTTGGAAACTTTTTTCTGGAATGGACTTCCGGGTAAAATGGGTCAAAACCGCAAGTGATTAATACGACCAAAAGATAGAGCATCCCCGACTTGGTATTACATATTTTTAAGTTTACCAATAAAAAACATTTTCACTGATTAAGTTCTCAACGAAAATTTAAAGTTCGAAGGTCATTTGGAGGTTGACAAAGGCATTTCCGAGAAGAAAGTTTCAAGCAAATTCACCGTTTTTTTATCCTCAGTATCCGAATCTTTAGGAGAAACTTGTATATCTAATCTAAAAAAATGCATTTCTGGTCAGTTTTTCCCGGTCCGGTCGAAACTGGAAGTCTGTAATACTAGCATCCCAGATATGGTGTGTCATATTTTGGCCAATTTTCAATTAAAAGAATTTCTTTGCATTTAAGAGTAGGTGGACGGGTGGTCTAAGACATACTGTGTATTTTTTTTCCGACCAAAAAACAAGTAAAATCCAAATAGCAATAATATTTGTAACTATCCGATTTTTTATGTTCTCCACTATACATATTTATATATGTTTGTAGATATTTATATACATATGTATGTGTTTAGAGAACGGAGGGAGAAAAAAATCAGTCGCCTCTGCCATCTTAGTGGCCACCGTAAAAGTGGCGCATCTGGACGGCTGTATTTATACTTATCATCGACATACATATGTACATAAATATATATTTATGTGCCTTCACGTATGCGCCTGTGAATCATAGTGCCTCCAATATTTTTAGTTAAAAAAAAACAAATCTTCACTTTCCTGGGAGACTACTTACTGCAAATGCCAGATTGAACGGATTGTCGGGCAATTGCCGCGCTGACATCCCTGGAGATCCTGTTGATGTGCTTCGATGCCGCCCGCCTGATGTTGCTGCTGATGATGCGCGTGCTGTGGAGTTGGTTCCTTCCTCGCAATTGCTTACTTTACGTTTGCTCAGCATTCTAATTAGCGACATTCCTCATTAACCACCAGCGCGACCACAGGCATTTCGACAGTTGTTCGTTCCATCATTTAAGTC
>NW_016240308.1:0-1057 GCF_001687245.7 Rhagoletis zephyria | reverse complement strand
TGTCGTAAGTGTAAACAACGTCACAACACTTTATTACACAGCGCCTTTCCGTCCCAACAGGCTCAAACTGAGGCAGGAAAAGGAGAATCAACATATACACTACATACTAAAGCAGTGGACTCTGAGCTTGCGTTGGTGAACCGTTATTCAGATTTAACTAAATTACTGCGCGTAACTTCATGGTGTTTCCGGTTCATTAACAACGCTCGTCGAAGTCAACCTAGTAATGGTGAGAAATGGTTCTCAGTTGCTGAAATGCAAGACTCGTTACTATTCTGGATAAAATTCGTTCAACATGTTGCCTTCAAGGAAGAATTAAGCGCTCTATCCGGTAAGAAGAAATCAGTAAAGAAAAACTGCTGCTCGATGCTTAATTTAAATCCGTTCATTGATTCTGATGGTTTTCTTCTGGTTGGTGGACGCCTGGAGCGCTCCGCGCTAGCATTTGACGCAAACATAGAGTTACTCATCACCGCACACTTCATGGAGGTACTAGCTCTACGTTAGCCTTACTCCGACTTTTCTGGGTTATCGGGGGACNAAAGAGCGCCGCGGCCGCTCTCGCACAACATACAAAGCATATGTCGCACTATTTATACTATTTATATGTTCAGCGACATCCTACATTCATCTAGAATTAGTAACCGACTATACCGCTGAATCCTTTATCGCAGCCTATAAAAGATTCGCTGGAATTTACGGTATATGCAAAACCCTCACCAGCAATCGAGGAACAAACTTTGTTGGTGCCGACAAAGAGCTAAGCCAACTTTTTCATCAGCTTCGAGTGAAATGACCCGCCTTAGTCACTTATTGTCAAAGGATGGAACCCAAGGGCGTTTCAACCCACCGTCTGCTCCAAACTTCGGAGGGCATTGGGAAGCCGGAGTGAAATCAATGAAGCATCACCTCAAGCGTGTTATGAAGAACTACTTGTTTACATATGAAGAGTGGACTACGACCCTTCGACAGATTCAAGCTGTTCTCAACTCCAAACCGCTTTGCAGACTTACTGATGATTCACATGACATGGATTACCTTACACCGGGTCATTTCT
>NW_016240307.1:764-1057 GCF_001687245.7 Rhagoletis zephyria | reverse complement strand
TTGAACTCACTAATCTCCGGAACTACTGAATGGATTTTCGTCGGGCTTTGACTGGGATGTAGAGAGTGACCTCGGACGTAACCTAAGGGAAGATTCTTTCATCCTGTGGAACAGGAGTATTATAGAAAATTACGCACTCTCGGCAAATTTTGCAATAGTTGCAGATATCTCACAGTGGAAATAAGAGCTCGTAGCAAGGTTCTGCTCTTCAGTCTTTTCAACCTAAACTAATAATTTTTACATTACAAACCGTTTTTGCATTGCAACACTATTTTTGTATTGGTCAACGCAAA
>NW_016240307.1:0-742 GCF_001687245.7 Rhagoletis zephyria | reverse complement strand
TTAGGGCGGGTCGAAAATCTAATTCTTCTCAAATCCCTTGGTAATAGTGAAAATATATTGTATCATGAAGTCAACAACAAGCCTGCAAAATATTAGTATTTTATTTTAATTGTGAGAGCCCGCGCATCGACCGCCAAGTGGCCCACAGCGGACTAGTCGAATAAGACCAATTCTTGTTAAAAATTCAGCGTTTAGCAAAAAGGGTTGGTGCATGTTATTAGATAATGAATCCGTTAACGCAAAAGGTAAAGTCAATTATCATTTCTCGCAGCACTTTAGCTTATCGTTAATCTCAAACTTATCTATTTTCAAGAAAATTTTAATAGTTCTCTTAATAATTGCACTGGCCTATAGTCAAAAGATATAAAGAACATCATTAATATTGTTGGCGTGGATTTAGATCGCTAGTTCCAAATATTCTAATCTTTTTTTAATATTAGCTATAGTTTGCGAATTTTTGAAAATTTAGGAACAATTTCGGTAGCTCTAATAGAATAGCCATTATTTTCCATCATCGTGGAAAAATTTTGTTTATGCAAATGAGTATGGAAACACTGAACAGGCACAACTTCTACAAGAACACTAATTAGTTTACTTATGTTTATTCATACAATTTAAAAATTGCAAATATAGCAAAATGACAAAAAAATTTGTTTACAATTTTTTTATTTTAAAATAATTGGTTTATAATCCGAACGATTTTCATCATATTATTATCATAAATCTGTAACAGTAAGTCTCG
>NW_016240306.1:0-1057 GCF_001687245.7 Rhagoletis zephyria | reverse complement strand
ATACCCTTTTACAATATTTGAAACGTTTTCAATGAAAAGGCTTCCATTTTTTGAGTTGCAAAAGAATTCTGAAAACAAAGAAAGGCTGACTAAAAAGAAAAAGAAAAACTAGCCAACTACTACTAATGCCAGGAAACTACTACTTGGAAGACAAAGAGACTAACTCGGGCAGTTTTGNAAATTGAGAAAGAGAAAGACCAAGGGGGCCAAGGGTAAAAGATGGACAAGTGGTGGGGCAAGCGAGAAAGAGAAAGAAAGAGAAAAAGAAAGAAAAGTGAAAGAAAAGTTGTGTCGTGCTAAATGAGCTGTGAATGGAAAGATGGAAAAGAAAAAGAGGAAAAAGAAGAAGAGGGCAGCAAGGCAGCTGGAAACTGCTGCTTCTGAAAACTGCTGCTGCCTTTGTACAGAGTGCCGTACAGTGGTGGTGGTGGGAAGAGGAGGGAGAGCCCTACTTGCGTCATAGACGACCGTGACTTTGGCGGAACAGACAAGAATATAAAGAGAAAGATAGAGAGAGAGAGAGAAGAGCATTGCAAAAAAAAGATTTGGCAATTGGCAAGTGGAAAATTTGGGCGAGGGGTAGTGCTGGGTAGTGCTGGCCTTTTTCGAATAATCACCACTAGGCGATCGTTTTGTTGAAAAGTGCCCAAGTGGGAAAATCGACAGTTTTCTTCTCTTGGTAGTACGATTGCTGCTGATTTCTAAAAACCTTGTGTCAGTGTTAGTTAGTCTGCCAGTCAGTCAGTTTGCCTGAACTGTGTGTGGACTGTCAAAAATGAAAATTTTTTTGCCTTGAAACTAGGCTAAAGTATAAAATATTTGGGCCATTTGAAGGGAGGGCAGAGCAATGTACTGGCTACCAATTTCTACTCTATCTTAGTTCGATCAGTCTGATGTTGTTGCTATTTTTTTCTATGTGAGTCTAGAACTAACGAAAAAAAGCACACAAATCATTCAACCACCGCCAGCAGTACAGTTACTACTACTTTTGCTGCTAAACGGTTTCTAATACTGCCAGACACTACCAAACAGACTTATTTTTTAAGGCTTAATACAT
>NW_016240305.1:0-1057 GCF_001687245.7 Rhagoletis zephyria | reverse complement strand
CTTGGCAGTGTCGTTGCTGAAATTCACTAGGTAAGACATGCTGGTTATTGTTGTATATTTTATTGTTTTTGGAATTATTTTGAGCAGGCAGTGTAGAATAGCATTTATTTTAGTTCTNTTAGCAAGTGGCGAAACGAACGAATTCAATGAGGTACAAGCAAACTTGCTATCGTCTATCCGTGCTAGCTAACTTTGTTGTTGCTTTCACATGCAAAATTTTTCGTTAAGCGACCGGAACTCAAACATAGCGAGCGAGAAGTGGCGAATCGACGACGGCAATTGTAAATTAATGAATAAATAAATACTTTTTAAGCCCTCTAAATACTCTGCTCAAGATTAAAATCAAGTGAAAAATAGTTAAGCTGTTAATATATAAGCCCTCAAGTACGAAAATAACGAATTATTTAATTGAAAAAATAGGGTTCATGAACTTTAAAAAATCTATGGGATATGTGTAAAATAGGTAATTTTTCAAAATATGGAAAAACACACAAAAAATCCGTACATCTTGACGGAAAGCTAAAAATCCGTACGTTGAATCCGTTCCGCCATTTTCTCCCCTGCACATCAGTACTGTACGGAAAAATCCGTAAATTTGGCAAGGCTGCAACTAGGATCATTTGATCATTTCATTTCATCATTTTTAAAAGGTGCATTTAATGAAGGTATGTAAACGTAAGGAAATTGCTTATGACAACATATCCGCTGCTTCACTTCACTTCACTTACGTAACGCATGCGACCCTGCGGTAAATGTTTTTACAAATATAATGGCATCTCTGCTGAACTGTCAAATAAGAAAAGTCAGATAAAAAGGAGAATTCATCGTAACTTGAGCCAATTCGCAGCGGTTTTGTTTTATTATTTTAATAAAACTAGGTTTGTCTGGAAAAACAAATTACGGCGTCAACAGTTAATTTTCCGTATACTTTCACTCATAACCAATCACCGAGTGCAAAAAAAGCGGAAGGGCAAATACTATTTGGGAATGCAAATACTGCAGCGCTTTATATCGTCGAGGGAACACGACTTTTCCACACCAGCTAAAACAACAACGA
>NW_016240304.1:280-1057 GCF_001687245.7 Rhagoletis zephyria | reverse complement strand
TGTAGAACGCCTTGGACAGGTCCAACGCTACTAGAATAGTTCTCTCACACGGGCGGTTTCGGTTTAGGCCACGAGTTATCTGAGTATATATGGCGTTAAGTGCTGTTGTTCTACTATGCACTTTACTAGTACGGGAGCAGCAGGGCCTCGAGTGTCTTCGCTACCGGGGAAAGGAGAGTTATCGGGCGATAAGACTCTCCTTTGTTGGCTGGTTTCCCCGGTTTGAGCAGTGGGACCACTCTCCCNATAGACAGGTTGAGGACCTCCGTTAGGTACGCTACTCCCGCAGGACCCAAATTTTTCAGCATCAACATGCATATTCCGTCGGGTCCAATGGCTTTGGAGGCTTTCGACTTCCCGATGGCTACCCTTACCTCACCGCTGGTGAAAACAAGAGGGGCACTAGGTATTGGCATTTTGTGCAGCCTTCTGGTCACTCGACGTTAGGCTTTATCCACCGGAGGCTGCAAAATGAACTGCCGGCTAAAATAGCTCGCGCATCTCTCCGGGTCCGACGAAGCGTGGTCACCAAAGTCTATCTCGACTCTGTCGTCGCGCTTCGTCGGGTTGGACAACGACCTCACGGTTGACCAAAGCTTACTCACACCAGAGGCGACGTTGCAGGCCTTCAGATGCTCTTCCCTTTTCTTCCGCTTATGTACGTTCACAAGTTGCCGAATCTCCGAATTGAGATCCCTAATACGGGGATTTCCGGGATCGGCCTGACGAAGGTTGTCGCGCTCATCAGCTAGAACAGCCGCTTCGGCAGGAAAATTC
>NW_016240304.1:0-251 GCF_001687245.7 Rhagoletis zephyria | reverse complement strand
AACCCTGCGGAACTTACGTTCACCTACATGAACGTCGGTTGGTATGGGTAGTGCAGTGAAGGCGCCCTCAGACTGTTTATCAGACCAGCGCTGACAATTGTTAGATCTGGCGAGCTGCAGCAGCTGCCCATAATCCTGGTGGATGTGTCGTCGTTCATTGTGCAGAATGTCGAATCGTCTATCTGCTCTGCCAGATGTATTTCCCTACGATCATTTGACAGGCTTGAGTGCCAGAGGTCGTGGTGCGCGTT
>NW_016240303.1:0-1057 GCF_001687245.7 Rhagoletis zephyria | reverse complement strand
ATGTAGTTGCCCAGCTTTGGTCAAGAGCAGAGCAGGCTTTTTAGCTAGGCACGTGCGCTTTACGAATAAAGCCAGTCCTAAGCTTCAAAATGGCTCTATGAATTTCCCATGTGTCGCAGTGGTATTACAATGGGCCTTAAAAGTCTAAGTGAGTTGTTTATTTGCACCGACTGCCACATCAACCTAACCCAACCTAAGTAGCAGATCCTCATCAAGTTAAAGTCTGGCAGTTCATGGAAAAAATATTACTCTAGAAATCGTCGTCTCAGTTAGGCTAAGGCTGGGCATTGACAGAAGAAATGTTCGCCGTTATCGACGTTTCTTCATCTTCCTCAAAGCTTTGTCAGTAGTTATTCGCTGAAAAGTTCTTCCTTCTGGCATGTATCTCCATTAAAGCATCCAGAGTTGTGGGAATTTTTAGGAGATGAAGGGCCCTGTACATCTTTTTAACAAATCTGGGCCAGATGTGTCTACATAGTTATTCGACAAGTTATTTATTGCGCTTGTATTTTATTTACCAGTTCAATCAAATATACACAAAGCCAGAATTCACAAGACGATAGGGGCACTTCCCCCGAATACAATGCATTTTTAATTCATCTAATTGTCAACTCTCGGGTAGATAAATGTATACGTGATTATTAAGTATATTTAAACATTCAATGGAAATTTTAGATGAGGGAGTGCATCACTGAAAATGTTTTAGAGCAGTCTGGCTCATCGATGAAATAGCTGGCGTTTGTAGCTCGAAATATTGGTGAAATGGAATGTTAATTATCCCGCACTTCTTATTCTATCATACGTCATTTTATGATGAAGTGGAGCTTTAGTAAGCGTCTAGGTTCATCCCTTCCCATAATTCGTTTCTCGGGGTAATCCATATAACTCGATTTTAAATTGATAGAGTCAGAACGAAGTAGTTTAGAGATACATGAAAATCTTTTGGAAATATGTCTAGAATTCTTCAGTGACGGAGCTTTATGCTTCTCTACTTGGTTAGAGCCTTTTGTCTGACTGCTTTATGGCTTAATAGTCGAGAAGTATCGTTGGTACTATC
>NW_016240302.1:0-1057 GCF_001687245.7 Rhagoletis zephyria | reverse complement strand
GTTTCACGCGGGTTTTGGTCAAGACTGGGCCAAAGCCCAATATATTTCCTTCACACAAAGTTACACCAAATTTTATGTTACTAATATGTGTTCTAAAAGTGAAACAAATCTGATCATAAATATGATTTTTTTTAGGATAGCTTTCAATCCCTGCGCCAAATATCGGAAGACAAACACACTTATACTTCTAAAAGCTTTTGCACGAAAAAACAACTATTCAAACCGATTTTAAAATCTGGGAGAAAATGGTTCCCAGTTGAATGATTCGTGCGATTTTATACTTGTATAAATGTAGGTGTATAAAATTCCAAAACCTTACAATAAGTGGTTCTAGAGATAAGCGATATGAGAATTTCAGTTTGTATGGGAAGTGCCACGCCCACTTTACCAGTACCTACCATTTTTCGCTGTAAGTAGGGTATTTACAATCTATGCATCTGTGCTAGGTTTCAGTTCCCCAGCGTAATTGGTTTTATGAATATTGTGGTTTTCACATTTTAGTCTATATGTCAGATGCCACGCCCCCTATATATCGGGGTTAACATTCCTGGATTAGAAGAAGTTATATCCTTTTAATTGGTGTATGTTTCATAGAAATCGAGGGAACGGTGCCTTCAAAAAAGGGATTGCAAAATTTTCTTGTAGCGTATTTATATATAGATTATATATGTATTTTTGGACAACTAATAGGCGAGCAGCATGGTGTTTTACATACAACCCTTTAAATTTTTTAAACATTGGCTTATACATGTTGAGCATTGTATTCTTGTACTGCTCTCAGTAATTTAGATGGATATTCCGGATGCTTAACGAATACTTTATATTTGTCCCAGTTGCTTTAAAGTCGGAATGTAGGGATTCTACAGCTTGCTCGCTATAGAATCCTAGACCCTTGCCTACATGCATGCATGGTCTTTTGGTCTTGCAAACGTGTTATTGTTTTGTAGATATACTTGACAAAAACTATTGCAAGTATAAAGAATACTTATATTCGAAACTAAAAAAGAGCAAATGTTGTGCGCGCACAATCTTCTCGTTTGAATTGAATTTATCGGCA
>NW_016240301.1:0-1057 GCF_001687245.7 Rhagoletis zephyria | reverse complement strand
CTTTTGTATTTCACCGACGATGTTTGTTACGTCTTTTTGCATTTCAGGTAACGAAATATTGAGATCGATTTGTTTTATTTTGGATTATGGCACTGTTGAAGTAAGTAAGCGATATGTCCTTTAATTTTAATGAAATTTAATTTAATTAATGCACTTTTTTATAAATATTATGCCAGATTTTTGAATATTGTCAAAAGCCATGAAATGAATTGAATATGTACACCCAGAAAAAAGTCAGCTAAAAATATTTCTCTGAACACATGATTTGGTAACTATAACCAAATAATGTAACTATAACCAAATCATGTGTTGAGAGAAATATATTTAGCTGACTTTTTTCTGGGTGTAACTATACGTGCATACATGTATACCTATTGTCCGCCCATTACTACTCATTAATTTTAATATTTTTTAATTATGTCGGTAATTAAGGAACTGGATGATCTTGAAAATATTTCATTTGAATATGGTGCAATTCTACTCTTCTCTCCTCTTCGTTGACCATATGAGTTATCCGCATGTTATGCTCTTTCTCTTTTTGCTTTAGTTCAGTGGAAGCCATCTCTATTTGGGTTTTAATTAATTCCATTCTCGCTTCTGTGAGTTTTTCAAATTCCGATTGTTTAAGTTGTCTTTTTGTACTACTTTTTTTTAAAACAGGAGTAATTGGTTGCTTCAAAGCCTGAGGAGACCAAGTGTCCCATTTTGGTGCTTCAATATATGTACATATAATATGGAACGGAAAACAAACAATAAAGAATATACCAAATATGAATATAACTTAATTCCGAGTGTAAAAATATGAAGTCTCAGTACACTGCATCACAGGTGTGGTGAAAACATATTTAGTTGACGCAACTAATTTCTTTTCTCAGGGTGTAACTTTTATTGTTAAACCAAATTAGATGCCCAACTTGCGCAACCAGCATACAGCCCGCGACGAAACGATAGCACCTCATCATTTCGATTAGTTTTGACTATTTTTGTTTGTTTAATGCTCATTATAACTATGAAATGGTTGACACGAACTCGTAAGGAGATTTCTGTACGAAAAATA
>NW_016240300.1:0-1057 GCF_001687245.7 Rhagoletis zephyria | reverse complement strand
GGGATTTTTATAAATAACATTACTTTTTTCCAATTCGGGTATTTTTGACCTCGTTTTATTAAATATGTTTTTTAACGTATTTGTAGGTTTGTGGGCTACTTTTATTTTATCTTTGTTGTAGCAGTCTGATTTAGCCAGGCGTTCTGACAGATGAGGGACATAAGTTAATGATTTAAATATTGTATGATTTTCTGAGCTATGCTTACTGAATTGCGATTTTGATCTTTTTAATAATGTACTTATGATATTGTCCGGGAAATGATTGTTTTTTAANTGTGTGTTCTTTTATTATTGTCCATTTTTCTTGTATTACGTCAAGTGCTAGTTGTATCGGTATGCTCGGAAAAAGTGAGACCACATCGAAGGAAATTAGTTTTTCATCGTCACAAATGTAAGTGTTGTTTGTCCTGTGCTTGAAATCCAGCGTATTCTTGATATTATATACTGAGTTTACCGTTACGTTGTTTTAAAATATTTACATATATTTACATGGATCATATGATGGCGATCCAATGGATGAGCAAATAGGTCTAAGCGGTGCTCCTTCTTGGTGTATCTTAGGGAGCCCATAAATTCTTGGAGGTAACGCGGTGGTTGAGGTGAGCTTATTCCGTTCGGCTTTTGAAATAATTTCCATTTTATAAAGTTTGTCGACTAAAATAGTATTTTTATTTTGTAGTCTCGATGTGGGATCCTGTCTTTGTATTCTATACGTAGTTAAGTCACATAATATATCTGCCATTTTACTGTTGTAGTCATTTATTTCCATTGCTACCGTTTTGTTTCCTTTGTCAGATGTTAAANAATGATAATTTGGTACGCGCCTCTTCTTGTTGCTCTTTGTCCTTAAGAGTTTGTATCAGATCTTCTCCATCCGCGATGTACTGAAAAAGAGGGAATCTTTTGTTCTCAATTGGTAACCCGAGCTTTGGACCTTTCGACAGCAATGATTTCACGTCTAGCGGGAACTCTACTTTCGTTTTATTTACAAACCAATCTTCATGCTTATTGTTGTCGACAAAGATATTATTTCGTTTGTTCCGCAATTTCTCATATT
>NW_016240299.1:0-1057 GCF_001687245.7 Rhagoletis zephyria | reverse complement strand
GGTAATAAGAATTGACAAAGAGGAGACAGGGGAACGCTAAACTGGCGTGCTCACAGATGCCGATGGTGATTTGCAACAACTACTGCCACTGTCGGGCACTGAAAGTTGCCTAAGCACCCACTTACACTTTTTTAAGCACTGATCGGGTGCTGCACTACGGCAACGAGAACCAAGGGAAGGAAAGGGAAAACGCCGTTGTCCACGGCAGCACGCCATTGATCTCCTGCTACTGCTCGCAAAAGACACTCATTCTTGGTGATTGAATAATGGCTCTTCGGTATTATTTTTTTGTATTGTAATGGCCCAGCTTGGCAGCACCGGGCAGAAGAAAAGAGGAGAGAAGAGGCAGCAGACTAAGCCCTCATCATCAGGCCCAGCCAACCTAGTCTCCGGGGAGATCTGCAGGCAGAGAGAGAGGGAATGTTTCCCATCAGTGGGGCATGCTGCCAGCAGCAGCAGCAGCAAGGCCAGCAGTCTTTTGGAGTGGGTGCTATTTGGAGCGGCAGCAGCTTTCCATTGGCTCCTGCTTGTGAATGTGTGTTGTTCCTGGAACACACACACACACACTGACTCCTGCTACTGCTAGCAGTTTTCCTGCTACTGCTGCTGTTCACTCAGTTGCATCTGTGCTGATATATAAGCACGAGGGCGAACCACACTGGCCACAGGCTCAGACGGAGTTGTCGGTGCTGCTGGTGCTCTCTTCTTCTGTTCGCCACTGTTCATCTGTGTAATAATCCCATGGCCATTGCAGTCGACGACGTCTCTCTTTTACCCAATAGTGCTACTGCTGCTGTTGTGTACATTCGGCTGCTGTACAGCTTCTGCTGCTGCTGCTTCTTTCGACGACCAACACTAGCGCACACGGCCTTGCGCTGCTGCTGAATTGGCTGAATGCAAAAATCACCTTGCCTCTCTCTCTCTGTGTTTACGTTCCTCGCTAACCGCAGATCGAGTGCTACCACTGGACACAACAGACTGTCTTGGTGCTCAGTACAGCGCTGGTCGGCAGCTTGCTTCGTTTTCTCCGCTTCTCTCTTTTTTGTGTCCGTCGTCG
>NW_016240298.1:0-1057 GCF_001687245.7 Rhagoletis zephyria | reverse complement strand
AAAAGGCACGATTTTTTTTAAATTCGAAAAAATGTAAATATTTCAAAATTTTTTTTTAATTAAAGAAAAATCTTGCCTTTTCATGTATTTTCTTCAACTGCATCTACAAAAAAGGCTATACTTNTTGAAATATTTAAATTTTTTTGAATTAAAGAAAAATCGTGGCTTTTCATGTATTTTCTTTAACTGCATACTTAGTAAATTTTTTCTGTAAAATACTTTCGGATAGTTGTTTCTCCATACTCAAATGCAATGTAGTTAAAATATATTAAGGAACCATTATAAAATTAGGACTGTATTGCGATTTTTAACTTTTTGATATTTTCTTCCCCAACTTTGATTATCTCTGTTGAAAAAAAAATGTTCTGAGCTATAACTTTACATTACATAAAAAAATTACTCATTTAATAAAGATTTTAGAAAGGTGCCACTCTTNATTTAATAAAGATTTCAGAAAGGTGCCACACTTACTGTTTTGAATAGAAAAAAAAAAGTTATAGCCGCTTTTGTGGGTAAAGGACTGGGACACGCTAGAATGTATTTAATAGATTTAAATTTAAGTTGGTCTTGTTACCGACCAATGACATGCTATACAAAGGTACATTATTGCTTGCTCCTGACATTATTTTGTGTTACTTACCAGAAATAATGAAAGTAGATTTTGTGGAATTGAACCCTTCGAACATTGTGTTATTAATACTATGACAGAGAACACGCAGTATACGTCGCATGAATATGCGGATATTCACCTAATTTACGGTGAAGCTTGCTGTAATGCCAGAGCTGCTCAAAGACTTTATGCAGAGCGATACCCCAATCGTCGGCATCCGGGCCGTGAAGTATTCGCCCGGACCCATAGAGAAATATATGAAGGTAAGTGATTTTTACACCTTTCTTNTGGAAAGACGGACTGGAATACCAAAAACTACAGTTCACAAGGCTTTAAAATACCATCCCTACCACATTCAACGTGTTCAGGCTTTACAAGAGAGAGATTACCTGTCGGGTGTTAGATTTTGCAGTGAAATGTTGCGAATGCATGATTCAGACCCCAACT
>NW_016240297.1:0-1057 GCF_001687245.7 Rhagoletis zephyria | reverse complement strand
ATAACAAAATAAGAGTTACATACTACATAGGCCTAATTCAAAGTTGCAAATTTTTTCTTTTAAATAAATGTTCTTTTCAAATACCCCGACTGAAAAGCATTTATTGCTTATGCCAGAACGCCTATGAAAACTATTTACTGTAGCAGTACTAACATAAATAAAAGTCCAGCGAACACAAACTAACTAGCTACATTTGCATTTGCACGGAATACTGCCACTTTCACATTAGTTGTTTTAACTTGACTTACTTTTTGGATGTCTGCCCAGATTTTCATACGTCTCAAGAATACAACGGCTTGCTTGGTTTTTTGTAGCTTCTGTACTTCATCCGACACAACTAAGGGGAATTCCGAAACACCGTCGATGATGTGGCCCTTAGATTGGACAAGAGCTGGAACTCCGGATGCAGCAATAGCCGAGACAATAGCGTAACGGCGCTGGTTGACATTGACCTTGCGGTGCCAGCGACGGAAAGTCTTAGTTGGGGCAAACATACGACCACCACGACACATGTTACCGAAAGCACCCTGGCCGGAACGATGAGTACCNGTTGGGCGGAAGCACAAGATGGTGGAAAAATTCTTCACATTCGAGATTGTAGATGTCGCCACTATATGCGATAAATTCCTCACATTCGAAATTGTAGATTTCGCCCCATCTAAAATTTCTCAGACTTCAGGGAGTGCATTTGTCCCATGATGCAATATTACAAGGTGTCATCGGTTGGCAACTTCTCCCTCTAATTCTGCCATATTGACTGCTTACGCGAAACAGTGTTACTTCTGAAACAATTCTCGCCTAATAATATAGTGTAATTTATTTTTTTTTCTCAGTATACACATTTTGAATACTCAAAAATCTGTTTTATCTTATAATATTTCATTTCATTGCGAATATAATATGAAAAAGCAAATGTTGTTTAGAAGAAAATATGAAATTTTAAATATTTCCTCCAAATGGGGATTACTTTCTTCCCGTTTTTCTTCTTATTCTACTGAGCTAAGGTATTGTCAAATCGAGCTGTCACAACTGATACCACCTTGTATTATTGCATCAT
>NW_016240296.1:0-1057 GCF_001687245.7 Rhagoletis zephyria | reverse complement strand
GTTTTGCAATGCTACGTAGTCAAATAAACAAATAGTTTTTTTTCCTGCATTATCATTTTCTGTGATAGAGTTTAACTTAAAACCAACTTGTGTTTTTTCTAAAGTAAAATACACATCTACTGAGCTTTTTAATGTAAGTGAATCTTTTTTAGTAATTGTGTAGCAAGTGTCTTTTTTTAATTTTTCAGGTTCAGTAATTAAAGGCCGAGTTTCATTTAATTGAATATACCCTTTTACTTGGACGTAATTAGTTTGTATAAGAGTTTTTTCGTTAAGAGTTGTTTTGTAAGTTTTTCCAATGGTACTGACAGGATTAAGTGACGGTACTTCAAAATGAGGTTTTAAATCATTTGGAGTTTTTAGTATAGCATCACTAAGTTTGTCCTTTTTAAAACCTAAAATTTTTTTTATTAAATTTTTAAAACTAAAGTTTAACTAAAATTTTTACCTTTGAACTTTGAAATTGTAAAAGCACTTTTTTCAACTGTAATTATTAATTCTTCAATAACATCTGAAGAACATTTTTTACTTGTAAACCANGTTCCTATTTGTCCATTTTCTTGTATATCAAAAGTTATTTTTTTAAAAGAAAATTTTTTTAAATCTTTAATTTTAACTGTTTTTCCTGTAACAAAAATTTTGTCGTTGTCATTGTCAAATTTAGGATTATCATTGTTAGCTGTGTTTCCTCCATTAGACGCATCTGTAGCGACAGTAAAATTAACCATTTTAAAAGTGGCACCATCAACTGGGTAAGCAGTGAATTGATNAGTAAAATTAACCATTTTAAAAGTGGCACCATCAACTGGGTAAGCAGTGAATTGATCAGCATTGCTGGTATCAATTTTTTCAACGTATTTGACTGTATAAAAAACATTTTTGTTGTTAATAAAAACCCATAAAAAATATTTTTATTTTACCTGAAACATCTTTTAATCCTAAAGTAACTACATCAGAGTTTTCAAATCCAAAGTTATCCCATTGTTTTTTTGAAATAGATTTCAACGACGATGCAAAATCTTTATTTAACTTGTCTGAAAGTTTCCAATCATTTTCA
>NW_016240295.1:0-1057 GCF_001687245.7 Rhagoletis zephyria | reverse complement strand
CGACCACCAGGTGGACGGCAGAAGGCTGAAAGTTGATGTCTCCATCAAGAGCGAGGATAAAGGTGTTATTGGCGATCTTCCGCTTTCTTCGATCATTCAAATCTCTTCTGGCAGCCAGCCGGTGCGCCAACAGGTAGTACATGTACATCACCTGGCTCCAGCGCTTTCGATCCCTGATCAACGCCTTGTCTTTAAGGTGGGCGATGAGGCGATTCCCGCCCGGCAACTTCCAGATCAGCTTTCCGCCAAAAGGCGTCGGCACAATGGTGGGCCAATCTACGAGACCTCTTTTTCGTAGACTTTTTCGGCTCTTAGGTCGAGTTCCTAAGACCGCCGTCGCCGCCTCGTTCATCAGCTCAATTAGCGTTTCCACAAAACGATTTATGACGCGATCTCCTTCGATTTGGGAAGGTTGTCCAGTGCTTGGGTCCAATTTTTGTTCGAAAGCAGCATCAAAGAAGATGTTCACCTCCAGCTCGTAGTACTCGTGGTCCTCGGCTGAAGAATTTGAAGAAGCGGAAGTACCTTCACCCTCATTACAATTAAACTGAGTCCTGGCGATCCGCTTCGCCGCCTGGTCAAAGTCGAGCCGCATCACCGCCTTCAGCATCTGCAGCATCTCCCGCTTGTCCTCGTGCCACATCGTCGCACAGGCGTAAATCCTGACAATATCATCACTTGCTGGATTCGGCTTCGGGTCAATGCCATCCCGGTCCAGGCCGTGGCCCTCGCAGATGTCCGCCCACTCCCGCGCCCAGTCCTCCTCCTGCTTCAGCTGGGCGGCGCGGAATTCGGCGTTTTCAATCTGCGCCAGCGTTTCTCTTCTTNCGGTCCAGGCCGTGGCCCTCGCAGATGTCCGCCCACTCCCGCGCCCAGTCCTCCTCCTGCTTCAGCTGGGCGGCGCGGAATTCGGCGTTTTCAATCTGCGCCAGCGTTTCTCTTCTTCGGTTTTGATGATCATCATAAGGTGGTGATGAAAAGGAGGAAGAAGAGTGGTCGCCGCCGCCGCCGATTATCGTCGAGGCAGAGTCGTCCACCGTGGATGCTCCTGAAGACA
>NW_016240294.1:0-1057 GCF_001687245.7 Rhagoletis zephyria | reverse complement strand
ACGTTTTGTTTGTCGGGTTGTGGCTGAATATTTCGTTGCTCCAGTGTCGATTAGGGCTCGGACATCCATGCCTTCAACTAGGACGTTCGCATTGAAGCGGCCATCACGACCTTGCCAGCCTGGTCGGGACGTGGTTGTTTTATCGGCGGGTGACTTGAGGGTGGCTGTTTTCTCCTTGCGACACAGGCAATTCCTGGAGAGGTTACCATCTCGTCCGCATCGAGAGCAGAATAGTTGCCTCGGGCCTCTACACTGAAATCCGTGGTGTCCGCGCTTTTTGCATCTCCAGCAGGTGTTCTTCCCATCGTATCGTTCGTCTGGAGTCGATAGACAGTGTGCCGCTTGTCTGGTTTGTCTGGCCTCCTCGCTTCTGAGTAGCTCATATTCGTCTGTGAGCTCCATCAACTCTTCGATAGTCTGGAACTCGCTCCGCTTTATGAATAGCCGATACTCCACTCGCAAGCCTTCGTAGATGCGCTCCAAGTGGTCTTCGTTACACACAGTTGGATGCTGTCGGATTAGCGTTTGGAGGGCGAGGATGTAGTCCTTGGCCTTTTCTCGGTTTAGCTGTTTCCGCTGGCGAATGGCGTCTTCCAACTGACTTACGTGTCGACCCGGAAGAAAGAACCGTTCAACTTCGGTACGGAATACGGCCCAGGTGGTTATGTGTGGCCTTCGGATGCGGAACCATTGGAGTGCTTTGCCGCGGAGTATTTCGGATAGGGTTGGGAGGAATTGGTCTGGCGAGATTTGGTAGCATTCCGCCAGCTCCTCAATCCTCTCCAAGAAGTCGTGCAAAGTGTCGCCGCCGGAGTAGTGTACGTCCCAACGGCGGACTGTTCTCATTACCTCGACGTTGCTCATATGGTCTCGTTTCTGTGCGGTTGGTTCCCCCACCCCACACCCCCCGGCGTGCAAGAGAGATTCGCCAAGCTTAATTGCAGGAGTTAGTTCGTGTGGCGATTTCGCCATGCCAGCTTCTTCGGCGGCGACCTCCATCTCCAGTTCTTTGAGAAGGCTTTCGGTTGATTTGCGGTTTCTCTTCGTCCTGACGAAG
>NW_016240293.1:0-1057 GCF_001687245.7 Rhagoletis zephyria | reverse complement strand
CTTTAATTCAACTTTAAGGTCTCATTTCGTGTACAAAGAAAACTTGGTAACTAGTTTGCTAGGGATCATATTATCCAAGTCTGGGATTAGCCCGAATGCTCTGCGGATTCCCAAAGGATTTAAAACGTTTTGGGAACTCTAACCAAAATCATTTGTGCAGAAAATAAACAACCAAACAAGTAATTTTTAGTAAAAAAAAACCGACTTCAATTCTCATATAAAAAATATATATATGTAGCGTGGTTTTAATAATACCACGTATTTAAGTATTATTTATGTGACTTTATTACGCTACTAAAATTGTCTATAATAAGGTTTAGCTTTTAGGTATGTGAAAAGTATGGAAAAACACTATGCGCGAACTATCTCGACGTGCTAGCGGGTTGCTGTCACTTTTCTTGAGTGCTTTCTTATGTTCTACTTTTTGTTCTCTCCAATTACTGTGCATAGTGAGAGTGCATAAGTGGTATCGGCAATTATCGATAGTTTCAACTAGTATGTCGATATAAAATGAAAACGTAAGGAGGTAATAATGACGAAGATGCCTAAGTCCTAAAAAAATAATGACAATGTTGTGTACAAAATTGGGTGATACAAAAGTTTAGAATGAAATTGGCTTAAATGTAAATGCGTATATGATTACCATGAAATACTTATAGTAAAAAAAATAAGTAATTTACATTCTTATGTACCTAGTGAATTTTTATTCAAATTCATTGCAGTAATTTGTATGTTTGTACTTGAAAGTTAATGGCTTATAATATTAATTGAAGATTAATAGATACGTAAATTTTAATGTCGTCCGCAACAAAATAAATAGGCTTGAGTCTGTCGATGGAAATTGCCGTGTTTACACGTTTATACTGAATAACAAAATATTTGTCATGGCGCGATATGACCTGGTATGGGGCCCGGCCCGGCATGACGGGACACGCCCCAGCCCGGAAATAAAGAGCCAACTTTAATTGTATGTATACATATGTACATGTCTTTAATTTTGTGTTTATGTACATATGTATATTAACTTAAGCGAATCAATTTTTTACATCAAAGATAT
>NW_016240292.1:0-1057 GCF_001687245.7 Rhagoletis zephyria | reverse complement strand
GACATCTTCCATATTTGTGAAATCGCCTCATATATATATTTACTTACCACACGCGCCAGCATAGCTCGCTCTTAGCAATTTGTTTGCAAACTAATGATTTTGTAATTATGGGGTTATGCTAAAACATATGCAATCATTATGCGACAATTATCTGAAGGCAGTATAAAAATTAAACGAATGTACATACGTTAAAAAAATAACAATAGCGCCTACTTGAATGCTTGAAAAATTGGCTAAGGAATACACAGTAAGATATGTTTGATAAAGTTAATAAGGCGCGTGCCAAGTTTTCATACTTCCACTAAGTCTATTTCGGCCTTATGCATGCCCGGGGTTATTCCAAGTTGTCTGACTGTTATACCTGAAATTATGGATGTCAAATAGTTTCACTTCCACCATCACTGCCAACCTTTTGGAAAGAAGCGTTCCCAAGTGCCGTGCCCGCCTCGTTTGGATAGAGATGTATCGATTCCTTCTATGCTTCTTGCCGGTAACTGCTTCAGAGAGAGGCTTTTGGTATAAGTCATCGAAGAACATTTATGCCTGTGTATAACTTTTTCCTAAGAATCCTGAAACACAAGTCCCATAATATCGTAATGTAATCAGTGCTGGCATCTACATACTTAAGTCAGCCTCGACCCCGCTCTGGCGCCCTCTTTTGAGTTCACTAACGACCCCTGTGTACCTCTATTCTAAGCGAAAAGGTCTTTGCGGTGTGTTGCTCACAACATCTGACATACTGAGGCAAGCGAGTCTCTAAACCCTCTTAAAAATTTTCTGACTACTACTTTTCTCCACCGATTTCCAGCAGACCAGAGCGAGATAGGGTTATATTCGGTAGGATGACTATGGTGGTCGACCTCTTTACCTTAAAAAATTATAATTAAATACTTGCAACTTGCAGTTCAAAGATCATCGACAGAGTCTCTCCGTTCTATTTGTTAATCAATATCTTCTCAACCTATTGATTGCAATTTCAGAAAGTCTTAGCAAATCGCTTAGAGCCCTTTACTTCATTTAAAATATTAGCAAAATAAAAAGAAATACTTTATAATTC
>NW_016240290.1:0-1057 GCF_001687245.7 Rhagoletis zephyria | reverse complement strand
GTTAAGCGCATCAGAGCTGGCATAATCTCAAACTATCATGCGGATTTTGTCCTGAACTCAATAAGCTTGTTGGGGATCCCGGATTGTCATGCAGTTTCTTCACAGCGAAGCTGGCTAATTAAGCTTAAACCCATTTCCACTAAAGTCTAAGTGTTGGTAGCGTCCCCGCCCTAGTTGTTAAAGGCGCCTAAAACTTGAAATTGAGCAGAACTGTCTTTGCTTATTAACTTTCTTCCTTTCTTTTGACAGCATGATCTTCAGCTATGATATTCCATTGAACAAGCGAATTTGTGTGTCAGTGGCCGATTGTGTCGTCTCTTCCGACAATGAGAGGGCGACATGTTCGTCGGAGGTGGAGGTCTTCTTCCGTTGCACCATCGCAACCCAGGGCCTTTCTAGGCTGCTCACTGAGTCGCACATGATGCTGGGTGTAAGTTTTTTGTGTATTTCAATCTCCTGTGAGTTTCGGAGGGTGATAGGCCCAGCTCGGATTTTTTTTGGNTAGATAAGGGAACTGTTTCCTGCTCTTAGGTCGGCTCTTCTCTGATATCTTACGTAATCTAATCATCAGTTGGTGCCCCCGGCGATCATTTGAGTTAGAAACGTGATCCTCAGATATTTTGAAATAGTTATCAAAACTAGTCTCCATTCTACCGGTATCGTTACACCTTTCAAAGCGTAACTTAACAATTAGCGCTACAGTAGCCAATCAGTGCAGTGATCTACAATGATCTTCTGCAGCGATCTGTGACAAACGAACGATCGTGCCAAGTGTTTAGTGATCAGCAGCTATATAAACAACAACTCCAAAGACGACAAAAACGTGAATAAAAACAATGTTGCCAGAACTTCAGTTTTCTCTGCTTCAATTTTTTACCACTTCTACTCTACTCCCCAATGAAGACATCTCTCTTGCGCCGCATGAAAGCAACAAAAACAAACACAGTAGGAAAGTGGAGCGCCCAAACTGATCAACCACGTTGCATACGCGTTAGCAGGAAGAAAGGCTGAGTAGCTCGGGCAGTCTGGGATGTGTGTGTGGCAACATTGTTGCAAT
>NW_016240289.1:0-1057 GCF_001687245.7 Rhagoletis zephyria | reverse complement strand
CAATGTTTTTCGTAATAAATTTTTTTCGTTTATTTTTAATAGAAATATATTTTTATAGAAATTTAGGAAAATTCGACAAATTTTCACCAAAACTTTCAACTTTTAAACAAAGTTTTTCGAGTACACAGTTCTTTAGCCACTGCAATTTTATCAGACTAAATTTGATTGGGCTATAAAAATGTGTAATCAGAAAAATTCTAACACTTCCTAGAAAAAAGTTTGAAATTTAGGTGAAATTTTGTTGCATTTTTTGTACAAATTGTTTTTCTACAAATTGTTAAACTTGGCTTTATATGGGTTTTGTTGTTAGAAAGAACTATATTTTAATTGAAAATTCTTAAAAATAAATGAATAAATATAAGTGGTAAACAATATCACTTTGAAATGGCGTGCTATAGATATGACCGATACTGTACATACATATCTGTGGACTTTTGACAAAAAGACCTCTGTGCTCTCTGCAGGTTGAAATTTAGAGTAAATTATAAGGAACTTCCATTAAAAAATCTGATCTTTTTATTTAATTTTCTTTGAGATATCATCTTGAACTACTCCAACATGACTGAACATAAAAATATCATTCGACAACTCAATATGATATGTACANTAGATAAAATTTCTAAATTTTCATTAAAATTTTGATCACTTTAATCTTCATTTTTTTTTTTTTAAGTTTGTGTATGCAGTGTTGTAAGTCCATTAAATTTTAGTAAAATAAAGTGCAAGTTTTAAGCGGCTGTAAAATCGCGTTGATTTAATATTTTTTTCTTTTTGCTGAAGGCAAGATTATTTATAACTTTTGTTTTCAATTATCCTTTTGGAACATGTCAAAAATGTCCTTTAAAAATATTATCCTTCAAGATTTTTCATTTTGAAGAACCTTTTTTTTAATATAAATCCTATTAATCTATATAAGGATATTAAAGGACTAAAATTGCAAAGGATATTTTCCTTTTATTAATTTTTCGATGTCCTTGGGAGAAATCCTGCCGTTCTATTAAAAATTTTATATATGGGAAACATCGAATTTTTCGCATTTCCAAAGTTTTCATGAACG
>NW_016240286.1:0-1057 GCF_001687245.7 Rhagoletis zephyria | reverse complement strand
ACCGTTGAATACGAAGGAATAACGACAAGTCAATAATATGGCCGTTAGAAATTTTCAAATAATAATTATAACTATGTACCTATTAGTAATGCACCTACAGTGTTCTTCTATTTATGCATTGGTATACTGTTAATGAACATGAAATGGTATTATAACTTTGGTCCGATGTTTGTTAGAATCAGAAGAAGAAAGAAATGTATACCAAATTATACAGAACGACAACAATTTTCCATAAATTTCGATAAGTGTGCATTTCGAGGACTCGATAAATTGCAATAACTCAAAATCTATGCATCTCGATATAAATCGATAACTCAATAAACTTTGGATACCTCCATAAATTTCGATGACTCGTTACACTCTGGTAACACGATACAATAAGCTTAGCAGTGATAACTCGATAAACTTACATAACATTGAAATTTCGATAACTCGATGTGTTTTGAAAATTCCAAAACTTCAATTCGATAAATCGACAAATTTGAGTAAGTTTATATCGATAAGTCGATAATTTCAAGGAACTCGATACATTACGATAAATCGATATATTTCTTTAACTCTATAAAAGATGATAATTCAATAAATATCGATAATTTGATAAAATTAGTTAGCTTGACAAGTTTTGCTAAACCCATAAATTTTTATAGCTCAATAACTTCCCGTTACTTTCGACAACTAATTTTCAGTATCTATAAATTTCGGCAGCTCAATAAAAATTTATCACTTTGTATAATTCCAGACGTTGCGATAACGTAATAAACATGGATAACTCGACACATTTTAAATACATTTTGAAGTGAGATAGGTTGTTTTTCAATAAAGTTCTGAATTAGGGCGTTCTTGAAAAGTTTTTTGAAATAGGGCGTTTTCGAGCTGCCTGACGAGATAAGTCGATCTTCCACTCAGCAGTCGATTTACTAATTGCCTTATTTTTTAGTACAATAAATATATGAATATGAGACAACTACTGAACCCACGTGGCGTCAAAACGCCAAAATTTAATTAATATTTTTAAACAGGTGAAAACCTATTCAAAAACCTCTAAAAATATTCCTAA
>NW_016240285.1:0-1057 GCF_001687245.7 Rhagoletis zephyria | reverse complement strand
GGCTTACTATTATAAAATCACATAACGCTGTTTGGAAGTGGACTACTCAATTCTAGTAGAATAAGGTACGAGTTTCAAATGGCTAAAAATTTCGATTGATTTTTTTTTGAATTTTTAAAAAGTTGGAAATTTGTACGAACGTCTGTTGATTTTTTTTAATATTGCCCAAATTTGGAAACTTGGATTTACACGGGAACAGAACACCTACAATATATTTTTCGGAGTCTACATGTCGTAATCATCAATGCAAAATTTTAAACATTTTTGGATATGCGGTTTTTAAATATTCCGTTAGTTGTATTTCGGATACACCCCTTTACCAAGATTAAAGGAAATGTATTACAAATATGACATTTATTAATAACTTTACAAACGGTCTGTTAGGTTTTGCTATGCAAATTAAAGAAATTTGTTGCTTCTGCAAAATTTCAAATTGATGAAATCGTCATTTTTGCCATTGATGGTGAGGAAATGTCTTTTCACAAAGAATTTGATTTCAGTGGGATTTATTACCGCGGGTACTAAAAAATCATGTCGAAATCAACATAAATTGTGTAATCAATATTTTTAAGAATATCAGTATGATTAGTATTTTTGAAAGATGAATATTTTATATGAATTTATGAAACTTTCGAAGACTTATTTCATTTAATTAACGCTAAAATGACACGAAAAACGCCGAGACATGTAAACTTAATAATATGTCCAAGATATTTTCATTTTAAGTTGGCAGGAAATTATTTTTATTTTTTCGCTGATAAAGTTGGATTTTTCAAAAAAATTTATATATCTTTGGGAAAATAACCTGATCTAAAAAAATGGTACACATACATGTAATCTACGACCCAAAACTAAGTTCACGTGTCAAAACTTGAGATTTTCCATACAGTGTAATCAAGGAGATCTGACCTTTCGGATAAGCAGTTTTTCAACTATTTATTTTGAATGCTGACTAGAGGTGTATTTTGCTCAGAATTTATCTTTGAATTCTTTAAGATTGAATAAAAATATTCAATAGAGTTTTTATGTGCATGTACATAGGTGCGTAAGAAATAAT
>NW_016240282.1:0-1057 GCF_001687245.7 Rhagoletis zephyria | reverse complement strand
AAGAAACTGGCAATGGAAAATCACTCAGATCTCCTCAAAGAAGATGATATGTACTTGTTATTAAAAAATGTCCAATTCCTGGATTACATGTGTTACAAGGAACGGATTAGTTCCGCCACTTACAAAAGCAACTTCTGCAAAATTCAGATGCGCTAGATGATCCAGAAATTTATTCAAATGTAGGAAAATTTTCACTTACACCTTTCATTTCTTCTTTCAAAGCTATGAACGAAATTGTGGATTTTTGTTGTTCTATGTCACCACCCGGCCAGGATTTAGATAAATTCATTAAAGAATTGAAAAAGGCTTATGCCAGTACAAAAGTTTCTGTGACATTGAAAATTCACGTAATTTTTGAACATCTTGAGCATTCCTTGCATTTTTTGGATGGCGAGGAATTTTGATTGTGGTCGGAGCAGCCAGGTGAATCAGTTCATAGAGACTTCTTAAACGTTTGGAACCGCTACAAAATCAACGTGAAAGAAGAACCAAGAAAGATTAAGAAGAATGGTCGTAGAATACTCCTCCATGCATATTTAAAATTTACATTGTATATTAAAATATGCAATATTTAGTTAAAATAAATTTTTTTGGTTCAAACCAAATCGTTATTTTTTTTATTATTGTATCATTTTATTACTCTTGTATCATTTGATAGTAATTATCAGTTATTTTTCAATTCCATAACTATTTTTTCGTAATTATAAAATACATTGTTACATTAAATTTCTTCCAAAAGCNCTTTATTTATCTCTTTAGTACGATCAAAACTAGAGTACGCTTCTATTATATGGAACCCCATTTACGGCTGTCATGCCGCCAGACTCGAAAGAGTGCAGAGAAAATTTGTTCGTTTTGCGTTAAGTTCCCTTAACTTTGATGACCCGATGCCCTCATATTTTTCCTGTTGTAAACTTATTCACCTACAAACTCTTGAAACTAGAAGAATTGTCCAGTTGCTCATGTTCGTTTTTGATTTGGTTTTTCGGCTCTTTGGATTGTTCGGTTCTTCTGGAGAAGATATCCTTTAATGTGCCTCACAGATTTCTACGCTCAT
>NW_016240281.1:0-1057 GCF_001687245.7 Rhagoletis zephyria | reverse complement strand
TTTTTTTTTCATTTCATCCCCATCACTTGGTGCTGGTGGTCGCTGGTTTCAGGGCGCTCAACCCTGACCTTCTTGAATGCAGTGTTTTTTGCAATTTTTAAAGAAAGAGGCGCATGTTTATTTGATTTTAAATACCAGTTTTTTCAGTTTTTGACCTTTGTTACAAATGTTAGCTTATGTAGTAATGTCTAAAACTAATTACCAATTAATGGATGATTGTGGGAAAGTTTGAAGGTGTACCCTCTTTTGCTAAAGTGGTGATTTGATGAGTCGTTAGTCGCTGTGTCCTTGTCAAACTGATTTTTTTCTAAAATGCGCCCAACCTTCTTCTGTTGAGCTTACCATTATCGCAGCCATTGAACTTGACTGTAGTGTGTCACAACAGTGAAAAAGTGCCTGTTGATGGCCAACTCATCTCTTCTACCCTTCTTCTTCATATTTTGCTTTCTTGCCACTTTTTTTTGCACTCCATCAACACAACATTAGAATTTGTGTTTGCATCACTACTCACTACCAAAGTCCCAGTCAGATCTAATCAGTGTAACTTAATTACAAATGCTAATAACTTTTTTGGTGCTTCTCAATGCCGTTAGCAAAAAGTAGAGGGAAAATGAAGGAGTCTGACACCAGTCATTACGCGTCAAGTCAGTTCAAATGAGTGAACCAGGGAGCAGATTGAAGAGAAGTTTTTCTGATTTATTGGCACATTTCAGTAGTGATGCTACTTTACTGCTGTTTTGATTTACCCAAAATTTAATTAGCATCCTGAGCTCAAATGAAAATCGATTGCAGTTCGGGCCTCTTTTTTGAGCCATTTTGGTGCTACTGTTTTTTCTTTCAGAAGCTCCTCTTGTGGCAGCTTAATCGTCGCATAATTTACTATTAATCTTTTCTGCAGGAGTAGCAGAAGTATTTAGCAAAAGCACAGGCACACTGCAGTTGTTGGCTTGATTCTGTGGAGGCAAACTTAATTAATTAATTAATCATCTTAATAGACACAGCCTCTGCTGCAGACATTCTGATTTGATGATGTGAGAGAGAGCTGCCAAGCAACATT
>NW_016240280.1:0-1057 GCF_001687245.7 Rhagoletis zephyria | reverse complement strand
TTAAAGGATTCAACTGCTCAATTTGGACCCATTTTGGGCATTGCTCTTTTGTATTTTTGTAGTTGTAAAAATTTTTTATAGAATCATTCTCCCAACGTTTAACTGTTTTTTCTCAGTTCAACCTTCTTGTTTGAGGTTGCCTTTCTTTTAAGTCTTTAACAAAGAGAATGGCCACTAATGAGAGAACTACAGAGACAAGAATTTGTTGAAAGTCGTTGTCACCACCGCCACTGTTATCATGCTCAATTTGTCCATTTTTGACTCTAAACAGAAGGTACCAGATAATCAGGATAATGGAGTAGAGTAGCTGTACAATGGCGAAAATGCTGACAATGACCGGCCGGTGAGAGAGAATGCCAAAAAGGGAAAGGGCGTAAAAGCAGCCAAAGTTGAAGTTGCTCAGCAAAACTCGGTTGATGAAGAGAACTAGAAGATGGTACACTTCCACCAATGACAAGCTGAAATAGTAAAAGGTGTAGCAGGCAAGGGGCACTGCTAGTATCCCCTTTTTTAAAAAAGTTAAAAAGTTCATTTTTACTTTAGACTTTATGTGTGTTTGTAAAGTGTAGTCAAAACAAAACAAAAATGGTAAAATGATAGGAAGTCCACTTATGCTCAAAACAAAACACTTATTTGCTAAATTTTTTTTAATGTTACGAGGAGTAGCCATAATCAGTTTCTAGTAGCAACAAGCAATAATCACATTTTTACAATATAAAAATTTAATTTTATAGCAATGAGATTATTGCAAAACAAAATAAAACAAAAAACCTTTTCAAAATAATTCACAAATAAGTTCTAAACAATTCAATTAAATAATTAGTCAATTAGTCAAATAATTCTAAATTTTTAATTAGCACAACTTAAAAACGCTTTCAACTTTTTGTTTTAATTCTAAAAAGTAGCTGTTGTTGATAGTAGATTTTTCATAAACTAAAGAAATAAGCTTTTCTTGAAACAAGCAAGAAAAAGGAAAATCTTCTCAAGTTTTGCCGCCAATTTTTTTGCTGTCAATCAAGCAAAATACTCCACTTTTGTTTGTCCACCACCGCTAAAA
>NW_016240279.1:0-1057 GCF_001687245.7 Rhagoletis zephyria | reverse complement strand
TGACATTTCAGGGTACTATTTTATATATATATAAGGAAAATTTGAAAGTCAGGAGGGGGGCGGCTCGAGCGCCCCCCTGCCCCTACCTGGCTACGCCATGCATAGAGGTGAGAAATGCGAAAAAATGTGGGTTAATTTCAACTGAAGGGATACTATTTCCTTTGCAGGAAGCGGGACAATTGTTGAAGCTCGCTTACTTAGACCAAATTTAAAAGTATAAGATAAAGGAAAATTGTCTGACAGGTAGCAAACTTTATGAAAATTACGTATAACTATGTCCTCCATATAATAATAATAGATTGGCGTTTACACATATGTATGTTAGTGTTTGGCCGAGCTTCTCCTCCAACTTGTGGCGTGCGCCTTGATATTGTCACACAAAGCGGAGGGACCTACAGTTTTACGCCGACTCCGAACGGCGATTGTATTTTTATGAGAAGCTGTTTTTCATGGCAGAAATACACTCGGAGGTTTGCCATTGCCTGCCGAGGGACGACCGCTGTTAAGAAAAAACCTTTTTTCTATATTTTTNACCACGGCTTGAACCCAGGTGCTGGTGAGTGAAAGCGCGCACTGCTTACCACTACACCACAGTGGCCGACTATAGCTTTCTTATTTTTTGCGCATTGTGATTTCATAATTAAGTAGAAAGATACTTGTGCAAGATTCACTGCGACCTGCGTTAATTGGTGCTGCAAAGCTATATCTGGTTTTATTATCTGCCAAGGGCTTTAAATGTAAGTAGTATTCATTATCATTAGCTACTTACACATGTTTTTCAACGTAGTAGGTATGTAGCAAGGACTACTTTGCGGACAAAGTTTTATCTTTACGCTCCGCTGCGGAGCACAATTGCGTAGACAAAAAGTGAAAAAAGAACATTTAAAGCAAAAGATTTTGCAGCAGTAAATTAATAATAAAACTCTCCGTAACTAGAGCCGTATACATACTACAAACATACATACATAGTACATATACATAAATGAGAAACATTAATTTCTGTTCGGTTTATCTATACCAGAACAAGTGCACAGTTTTTTCTTAAATAAATACTTAG
>NW_016240278.1:0-1057 GCF_001687245.7 Rhagoletis zephyria | reverse complement strand
CATCTTCTCATTTTTATATCTCTTACTTCCTTGAACTTTATTCAGATCTTTATATTCAAAATTTTCTTTATGTATATATTCACCAACCTTTGCTATTGTATTAAGTTTTTAAACTCCTTCCTCTTTGCCTTTATGTTTAGGTTTCTTTACTTTAATTTTAATCTTCTTCTGTGTCCCTTTCTTCTTCTAGATACTCCCTTTTAGAGGTGTCAAACTATCGATGGTACTATCGATAGCATCGATAGTTTTATTTTTTTGCCCCTATCGATGAGTAGTGATAGTTTTTCATAAAAAAGGTTAAACTATCGATAGTACTAGTTGACTTTTGATAGTATAAAACCTCTAGTACAGCCGATTTTATTTATAATATCTCCATGTAGCTGCGCGTCAGTCTTTTAAGTGTGTCAATTTTTTATTATAAATGATACTTTCATGGTGTTTTCTCAAGCAACCTTTAATTGAAAAGCTCCCTTTATATTTAAACGTTGCTTCAAACCATAAGACTATGTCTGAAGAAAAGCATTTCTATTATCGGTGTTTGACGTTTGTATGTTTCTTGGCTGTAAAAAAATCAAAAATTATATTACGAAANAAAGCTGATTACGAGTCCGTAAGCATAAAGATTCCATCAGCTCCAGATTTTGAGAAAAACGAGGTCGTTTTTTGCAATATTTTAGAAGGTCTAGCACAAAAAACAAAAGGTGATAGAACTTTTAACTGGGGCTTAAATTAAAGCTATAACTCTCAGCTACTATCCCTGCACCTTGATCTGATGGTCACTAAAAGTCATTTATTGCACAATATAAAAATACTGGAATAAATACTTTGCTATTGAAAAAAATAAATAAGTTTTGTCAGTTTTTGCTGTTAAATAAATAACTGTAAGAGACCTTAGGNAAGTTTTGTCAGTTTTTGCTGTTAAATAAATAACTGTAAGAGACCTTAGGGTTAAGGTTCAGGCATGGTATTTTAAGCGATTGTAGTCGAAAGTTCAAGCCTTAATTTCATCCCAAGTGGAAGGCTCTATCCCCTTTTGTTTAATTGCGGTGGGTACTCA
>NW_016240277.1:0-1057 GCF_001687245.7 Rhagoletis zephyria | reverse complement strand
TAGTATTACATGGTGCAATTGAACACACGATTGAGCACTTTCCCATTCTAGTCTCTTTCTCTCTCAATGCTGAATGTGACAAATTCTTCAGATTGCAAAAGGGCAAATGGACATTAGTATGAAAAGGGCATAAAAAGAGCAAGATAAAAAAGAGTGAGGTAAGTTGGGGCAATGTAAATTTGTCATCCTCAAGGCAGAGAAAAAAAGAGAGGTGAAGAAAGCAGGCAATCATCACGGCAAATCATAATCGTTATCGAAACATGCAGTGCAGGCAGTGCTGAGACTGTCGAANGAGAGATGTCATTAAGGCCAAGTCCAAGGGTATGCTAATGTGAATGTGAATGTGCTGCGCTCAGCTCTTTTACGAGGCAAGTTAGCCGCAGAGTGCAAAGTGCAACAGGTTGTTGTCCCAACAGTCTGGGCAGCAGTTGCCTTGCAAATCGATATGAAAGCTAAGTGTCAGCAGTGTTGAGCACAGACGAACTGCATCACCGAAAGGAAAAAGAAAAAGCCTGGTGACAATAAAAAGCCATCTTCCCAAGCTGAACTCCAGTCAATAGCTAGGAGTACTTTTTCCTCCTCCTTCCTCTTCTTCTTACCTGCTCATTTGCACAATCTCAGTGCAATGAGACCGACCGAGCTTCTCCGATTTCAAACTCTGCGGCAGACTCACACTAATTACTCTCTATCTTAATATTGCTCGACCAAATCACCGGCCAGTAGTCCGTCCGTCCGTCTGTCTGTCTCCGTTGCAGCTTTCAAAGTTGACCTGTCGTCGTCGTCGTCTTCCTCCGCTCGACCACCAGAGCTTTGACTCTAACTCGCGTTCCTCTTCTTCTTCTTCAGCTTCCTTATCTCCTTTGGTGGGATAAGGACGAAGAAGGTTGAAGGTAGAAGAAGGTAGATAAGAGAAAGAGAGGCAGGCAGTCAAAAATGCAGATGGCACTGAGAAGACAGTGGACACAGCGGCGATGTGGTAGTGTGGACAGGGAACTCGCGCGAGTGAGCGAGCGAGAGAGCGAGTGCCCATCACCAAACATCATAATCACATGGCAAA
>NW_016240276.1:0-1057 GCF_001687245.7 Rhagoletis zephyria | reverse complement strand
CAGCTCAGCTATAAACTCATTTAACTGAGTGAGATTTTGTTATTTTTTTTTCTTTTATTTTTATTCATAGTATGTTTGTACACATTCATCTAAGGGATGCTAGCTGCCTCAAGGCAGTCTGGCCAGTACACACATGCGAATTTTAATATGTAGTAGTTATATGCAAAAAATATCGTAATATGAAAGTGCATGTAGTGTAGGTGATGTGGGAGGGGGAGGGGGATACACAATATATGTATGTAATGATATTCTTTTTTGAAATGGAATAACTGCGAGAAATCGATTTTTTAGGAGGAAAAAATAAACATTGCATGTTTTTTATTTGATTTTTTATTTATTACGTTGAGAATAAATTCTAAGAAAAAATTGCAAAAAATATGAATGTATAGATACATGTATATGTATGTCTGAAATTGTAGGCATTTCAGATTCTAATGCATGAGAAACATTTGGAATGAGGATTGCTCGAAATTTTAGTTAGCATCCGCTCTACCAAAATCCTGGAATTCTGATCTAGCATTTATATGAGTTTAAAGCTGTTCAATAAACTTCGGAATGGCCCCTACCTAGAAATATTGCTGCGAAATTGGAAATTCTAATTCTGTAATTTGAAAATCTGGTTGCGCTCAATATCTAAATTCGTACCATGATGGCAAATGCAAAAGTTTCGCAGCTTTCTAACTATATTTGATAGTTGGATATTGTTCGACGCTTTCAATTTTTTCGTCACAACCAGGTTTGCCACTTAGGTAAATTATTGCAAAATTAAATTTAAAAAAATTGGGTTAGTAAAAAGATATTTTTTTATATTTTGGTAAATGTTTTTTTGAAAAGCAAATTAAACGCTTCGTTCCCGCTTTAGTTTTCGTAGTTATTTTTATATTAAGGCAATCCATCTAAACGCGCAAATGCCTCGTAACCATGTAAACCTTGTAAACTTATTAAATTTTGAATGGAAAATCGGTTTATTAACGAGGCTTACACGTTTATGCGGCATTTACGCGTTTCCATGAATACCCATATTATAAATTTCTTTATATACATACATACATATGCA
>NW_016240275.1:0-1057 GCF_001687245.7 Rhagoletis zephyria | reverse complement strand
TCCACTTATCGAGCATATGTATGTATGTATCTACATGTGTATGTACAAATAAATATCGTTTAAAATACTTATGTACATATGAATGTACCTACATACCTATTCTAAGAAAGCTTTATAAAGTGACATTTTCATTACCTCAGAAGAAAATTTGCAATTTTACTATTTTCCACTTAGCTTGCTCAGCAATTAATATAACAATGACACTTTAACTAGCGTAAGAAATGAGAACTTTTAAATAAGATCAACTAGAATTTCGATTGCTTGCTAATTTCACAGATTCAGATTCCGGTGTTGTGTAGTAGTTGGCAAGATTGAGATGAATTGTTTTTGCAATTATTTGCAAACAAAGCAAATAGCGGAACATAAAAGCATGAGCGAGCCAACGCGAGAGGCGTTACATGTCGCGCATATACGACGAGGTATTTGTGTGACTGTGTTCTCTGTTGGCACAATATTTTCATGTGTACTTCTTTACCTGCTCTTTACTGCCTGCTGTGCTGTTTTCTGTTTGTTCGGTAGTGTTATCGCACTGAATTGTGAATGTGTATGTGTTGGATTTCGCGGTGTTTATAGATTTATCTCGTTCTAGCGTGAGCCTACGAAGAGCGGATAGTGGTGTAAGTGTTGACAACAAATATATGTATATCGCTTCATTCACTTATTTTTTACCCTTTTAAAGTGCACTTTTTATTCCGAAATAAGTAAATGTAGATGATTATTGAGTCTTCGTATTAGCAAGTTATGGCTAAATTGTTATATTTACCTTTATAAAATTGTGAATTCAGGAATTAATCTCGCATCCCAAGGTGTGTATAGGCCGGCCTAAAGCGAGATTGGATGGTAACACTTTTCTGCTCGCATGTTTCTCAGATGCATACACATCCCTTCATACATATCGACAAATTGGTGAGCAGAGCCAGCGTTGCCACTAACAATTTGTTTCCGCACCAATTTTCTTCCCAAATCTGACCCAAAATCGTTTACAACCAACCAAATAAATTTCAGTTTTAAAAAAGCATTCCGAAAACATACAATTCATTTATTTAAGATTAAATGC
>NW_016240274.1:0-1057 GCF_001687245.7 Rhagoletis zephyria | reverse complement strand
TTTTTTAACTAAAATTTAACAACAAATTAATTACTTAATTTTCAATAAATAAACTGTTTTTGTTGTTAATTAAAACAAGTTTTAACATAATGAGTTGTTTAGAAATAATTTATTATTGAGCAAAGTAAAATTGCAAAAAGCTTAGTTAAGTTTTATAACCAAAAACAATTTTTTAAATTTTAAATTTATAAACACTAACAAACTGCCTAAAAAAGCGAAATAACTTAATCAACTTGGTTATTGTAAACAAAATCAACAAAAACAAAAAATTTAGCTTTAATTTGTCTCAGTTTTTATTGTGCATTTTCAAAACTAAACTTAAATTAAATTAAAAATTAAAAACAAAAAATTAAAAGTAAAAACATATGAAGGTGAGATAAATGTTAAACTCGTTTATTGCAAAAAATATAAATAATAAATAACAACAATTTAAATATCAACTCAAAAACAAGTTTTTTAAATAGAGTTTATAAAAAGTAATTTTGAAAATTGCTAATTAATAAATCATAAAACTATTTTTTATAGTACAAACATTTATTGTTAAGCATTAAATTGCTTGAAACAGACTAAGATCAAAATTATTAAATCATATTTAACGATGCCTGTAAAAAATGGTCAAGTAGTTTCAAAACAAAACAATTTTTATTCTAAATGCTAGTTATTTGTTCATCATGAATTTTTAACAAAAGTTCCAACAAAATTCAAAGTAAATTTGAAAAAATGTTTAAATAATGTTTGGATAAAAGTATTGCAGTGAAGTATTTTTGATTTTTTACTAACGTAAAAACTCAAATAAGTTTTTAATTATACTCATAATTTACCATCTAAATATTGATATTTAAAAAAAGTGTATTCAATAACAATTTAATAAAAAATGATTAGTTATTTTTAAGTTTATGGTTTAATAAAATCTAAACATGCAGATAAAAAGAAATTGAGATTTTAAAAAAATGAAGTGAAACTGTTTGCAACACTTTCAATGCATCCAGTAGACAGTAATAAATGTGTTTTTTTGTGACGGCAACGGTCATAATGAACAGAAAAGGTCGAGACTTGA
>NW_016240273.1:0-1057 GCF_001687245.7 Rhagoletis zephyria | reverse complement strand
TAAAGAACATCAGTTAAACACCCACTGGCGCAAATTTTATGGGTAAAGAGCCTCAAAGAGGTTGGTCAGTCTTTAATAGAAATTATTAGTGAAGAGTAAAGATTGTCCTACTTTCTATCTATTTCAAATTATAAGATTGCTTAATTTGTGTATTGATTCTTTTAAGGAACCTAAAAACATATTTGTCCGATTCAAAAAGTTACTCCGCCATTATCTTCTTTAAATTTATTAAGAATTTATAACGTACTATGAACGTGCGGGTGAGACCTTTGTACTTCAGAAAAGCTTTTTCCGATCGACTAGTGATCTTCATAGTGGACGTCAGCTTATTATTTTATATAAAAGGCATTTTAAATTTAGAAATTTACTCTGGGTCAGTTTTTTATTAAAATTTTATTTATTTTTGGTAATACGACAATAATTCACAGCGGTAGAAGTTAAAAGTATGTAGCTGCTATTTCGGAGATTACCACATCTTCATATCAGACTTAGTCACTGGGAGACAGAAAAAAAAAGTTTGGTAAATTCGCATTCCAAATTTGAAAAAATATTCTTTAAAGTGTGGGGAGAAGNAGCGAGTCATTAACACTTTTGGCAATGGACAAACGGCGGCTCGTGGAGAATAACTAATTGGCTTTTAGCCAAGAAAAAATCAACCGACAAAGCATGCCGTTGTTTGTTGTCATATTGCAGTCAAACAAATGATATGTATAAAATCGGCTGGGGACGCGGATAAATCTAACATAAATAGACAACCAGCTGCCTAGTTGGTATTTCGGCATTTCGCACGCCAAAAAAAAAAAAAAATTAAATTAAAAATATAACCAAATGGAACAAAAAGAAGCAAGCATTTCAATATAAGTAAAAAGAAAAGGAAATGTGTGAAAAGTAGACGTGTGTTCAAGCGTAGAATGAGAAATGCCATTAGCGCCGAGACGAACAAAAAAAAAATATTTATCAATACACAATAAAGCACGCACATCAGTCAGTAGAGTAGCGTAAACTTTGCCAAGGCGGAGAAAGTTGGAAATACCGAACGGCGTGAATGAGCCAATTG
>NW_016240272.1:0-1058 GCF_001687245.7 Rhagoletis zephyria | reverse complement strand
AGGACAGTATCGATTTTTTAATGCTGAAAAAATGAGAGTTAAAATCCAGGCATAAGCAACGGAGTGGGTCGTGTAATTCAAAATCAGTTTTACAAGCTTTCAGAGNTCTGCACGAGGAGCGTAGTCCGCATGACGTACGTTTATTTTCAATTTTTGCACCGAGTCACGATAGGCAGGAGTTTGTTAAGTGTCGAGATCTAAGACTGTTCAGCTACAGAACTAAATTCATCAGCCGATTTTATGTCATTATTTTAATGATTCATTTATTGAGAGAGGACAGTATCGATTTTTTAATGCTGAAAAAATGAGAGTTAAAATCCAGGCATAAGCAACGGAGTGGGTCGTGTAATTCAAAATCAGTTTTACAAGCTTTCAGAGATAGGGGGCAAAAGTGTCTTGATACCCGGGAGGGAACATTAAGGCTAACTTCGCCCAGAAGACGCGGACTTTAAATTGAGCCTGTCAGTAATTTAACTATAAATATTGTACCAAGCATGTGCCTGCGGCTGGAAAGTGTAGGAAGATTAATAAGTTTTAATCGGCCCGTATAAGGTGAAGGTTATATTGAGAATCCCAACGGAAATTTCTTAAAGCAAAAAGTAGGAATTGTTTTTGACTTTATTCTATCTTGTCTGAGTAAATTTGATACCTTGGATTCCAAACCACTGAACTTTATTGCAGAATTGGCCTAACTAATGTCGTAAACAGGGTTTTAGTGATATAAGGTTCACAAAATTCTTTTGACCATCGTTTCGCAAATGCAAGTACAACTTTAGCTTTGTTGACTGTCACATTAATATGAAGATTAAAATAAAGCTTAGGATCCATTGTGATACCAAGGTCCACAAAATTGTATACCTGTTCCNAAATAAAGCTTAGGATCCATTGTGATACCAAGGTCCACAAAATTGTATACCTGTTCCAGGTTATGGTTACCTATTGTGTAAGAAGCGGGATGAACAGCTCTTCGCGAGAAGCACATTACTTTACATTTCTTAAAATTTAGGGGCATAAGATTTATTTCCTTTTTGGTTGTTGTTGTTTCCGACAGGGTGGGT
>NW_016240270.1:0-1058 GCF_001687245.7 Rhagoletis zephyria | reverse complement strand
CGGTTTGCTGAGCAACCGAGACGTCTGTTTTTTAAATAATTTTTGTAAAGTAAATCGGCAATTACATATCGTCCCCCGCATGCCAGAAACATTAATGTATAAAGATTAAAATTTTGGGATTTTTTATATGTCGCCCCTCCCTCCCTAAATTCCATCCTGACGACGCCCATGAGTGTGGTTGTGAAGTTCCAAAGAATAAGTAATATACATATACACGTGCGCGAAGCTGCTGCGCTTCTTACGAGAACAGCCCAGCAAGCAAAAAATCCGAAAATTATTCCGAAAACGGGAAGAAAAGTGGATGAAACGCGGATTAGGTCTACAAAAGTACCGAAAGTGGTTGTAAAATGGGTACGTTTTCGGCTATCTTTCTGATTCAATTTTACGTTGACAAACCGTACTGGGAAACTACGCTTAAGAGCGAAATATGTCTTTGCTGCAAGCTATTTGTGTTGTGTATGGGGTTTGACGAGCCGCTGAAGGTAATTTTAATAAAAACCAAAATTTTTTGATTTTCTGGCAGCCATGTTGAAGTTTGATCAAACCGCTTGCATTGTGTTTGGAAAGCCTAAAGAATTTGTCCACACCACTAGTATACTCTAGCCACTAGAGTCACCCCAGGCTGCCACGTCACCNTAGGCTGCCACGTCACCCACTTTGGGAAGGCATGGACTAAGCAATTCAACATTAGGGGTATTCTCCAAATCTTGCAAAGCCGGATTGCATGGATTTTATTACTTGCAAACACACAACAACAAAATACATGGGAAGCAATGGAATGGCATAGCAAGATAAATGCGACCCTGTGCTAGTTGTTTTGTTGTTGGAATTGCTACATATTTCTCTCGTTCCTCTCATCTCGTTCACTTCATTTTTTTTTGCTGTCTCTTGTTATTGTATTTGATAATAATTTCGCTGCTTGCTACCCANATAATTTCGCTGATTGCTACCCATACATGCTACCACTATGCAATGGGGTGCTCTCGTACTCATCAAAATTTGGAATAGGATTTTTGCATTTCGTGTAATCCGTGCATCGTGCAAGACTTCGAGAATAC
>NW_016240269.1:910-1058 GCF_001687245.7 Rhagoletis zephyria | reverse complement strand
ATTATATCGATAAAAATATCGAGTTTTATATCGATAATAATATCGATCTCCAACCTCATCCTTGTCTTCATATTTATCTTTATTTTTGCATATTCCTCTTCACCTTTACCTTAAAGTGTTTAAATTTACTCTGATCTTCGTTTTTGCC
>NW_016240269.1:0-884 GCF_001687245.7 Rhagoletis zephyria | reverse complement strand
TTCATAAATTCAAGAAATATTCTTACCCTTTCAGTTACCCTAATTCTTATGTATCTGTCATTGTCTCCATTTTCGTCTTTATCATCACTTTTGCCTTCTTTTTTTTGACTGCATCGTTATCATTTATTTCTTCATCTTCATATTTATCTTTATTTCAAAGCTTAATTCCAAATGTGTAGTGAAACAACCGGCGGAACATGTCAAATTGAACATGTTGCAGCAACATGTATACACAATTCGAAAATGTTTAAACGACGGTTTTGGCCGTAATTTTCAACCAATTGTGAAACCATAAAAACTCTGCTCATCTACGGAAAAATGTCTTTCCAATGGTGTTCTTGGTTTGGAAATCGGTTNGAACGGAGACAAAATTTATGTTAGCGTATTAATATATAGATACAAAGTTTAATTAAATAGGAACACGTAGCAATGATTTTAGGTAAGTACGATTTCTGCACACGCCGGATGTTGGACTAATGCTTGAAGTTATATGTATGTACAGAAAAAAACCTACTTATATCGCACGCTTGCCGTTTGTTTTCATTTTCACAATTTGCCACTGCAGACTTATTTTGCCTTGTAATGTTTCTATAATTGTGTAAAACTACGCAGAAATATTAACGCACAAATAGTTAAATTGAAAATGTTTAGTTATTTGCCCACTGTTTTTGGGTTAGTATGCGGAGGGGCCTGGGTCTTGATATCTACCCTACTAGCAAGACCACAATTCACGCTTCGTAAAAAGTCACACCNTGCGGAGGGGCCTGGGTCTTGATATCTACCCTACTAGCAAGACCACAATTCACGCTTCGTAAAAAGTCACACCCGATCCCTCGAAACCTTCCATATATCCCTGGGGAACCATTGGAAAATGGTCTAAAATC
>NW_016240268.1:0-1058 GCF_001687245.7 Rhagoletis zephyria | reverse complement strand
GCATTTTAAAAAGTGGCATAACTCCGTTGTTTTTGGTACTAACACACTAGACGCAGTTTAGAAAAAAGTGTGGGTTAGGGTCTTTGTGAATAAAGGTAACAATATATTCGTTTCAATAATTTCAAAGTGAGTTCGTTGGGGAATTTATTTTTAGCAAAAATTTTAAAAATAGTAATTTTGTTCACTTGTCGGGCAATGTTTTTTTCATAGGGATATACATTGAATCCTTGGCTAAAAACTTCTGTGGTAAAACTCTCCCCCTACGTCTCCTTTCTTTGCTATGTAATGTCAAAGAGTAAGCTCCTTCAATAGGGATTTCCAGCAGAAATGGTCAACGGTCTGGCTATAAACAGAAAAGGTCTGACCTTTAATTAGTTAAGAATTACGTAACTATCTGAGACCCTCATCATCCGTGATTCCAATAATTCAAATGCTTATAAAAAACGCGGTGCTTTTTTAAATAACAATATTCTGATCCGATTGAACACAGAATTTTGGTCAAATTTTCATTCCTGCAAAATAAAAATTTATTTTCCATATCCACCTATTTAGCTCGCTATAAGCACAAATTTTTCAAACCAGTCGCAGAAGAAAGTATTAAAAATCAATTACAAAAACTAAGTTCAAAAAAACGCTGATAACGTTACAGGTTCTCCAAATTCTGAAACAGCCAAAGGAATGATAATGAAGAAAAAAGCTTTAGAAAAACCTGAGATATCTGGTTTGGCTTGTAAGCGCTGTTTAAACAACGATCTCGCCATTATGTTAGATTCTTCAAGTGAAGATGAAAGTCAGGAGGATACATCCGACATTTTCAGCCCCGATGTAATTCTCATTACTTTTTATTACATATAATGTTCCAATTTTTAAATTCAAGTACTAAATAAACTAAGCATTATTAAAAAAAACTAACTTTTCCACTTTTTTTATTTACCTAAGTATCTTAATTTACTTACCTAATTGTTACTTAAAAATACTTAACATCCACATTCACATCCGAATCCGCGGGTGTTAGCTGTTAGACATCCGCATTCGCATCCGCGGATGTCTAAAATTCC
>NW_016240266.1:880-1058 GCF_001687245.7 Rhagoletis zephyria | reverse complement strand
TCGGCCACTGGTGGTGACCAGACCATGTCTCTTCTCATGGGCACCCTTTACGCCAGATCTATGCCGCATCATCTGTCCATGACACCCGCCTTCGTGCTGCACTGCCTTTAGCACATCTTGCTACATCCGGATCCTTACGCTGAAACTTCCGCCGTCGTTTCGTATCTCGCTCTTCCGC
>NW_016240266.1:618-861 GCF_001687245.7 Rhagoletis zephyria | reverse complement strand
TCGCTCTTCCGCCGATGCTAACTTCATTGACCGGACATGTGTAATCTCACCCTTGGCTTCCGGCTTAACTGCTCGCCTTTTCCGACCACCTTTTTCGGGACACTTCAAAGCGCGCCTACTGCTTTCACAGCCGCCTTCATTTCCGGCCACCGGCGTATCACCATTGCAACGTGGTTCATTGGCTTTCCTCCTGCCGGAAACACTGCCTGGCATGCCATGACCACTTCCTTGTTGCGACCTCTT
>NW_016240266.1:277-503 GCF_001687245.7 Rhagoletis zephyria | reverse complement strand
CCACTCCGTCTCCATCACTGCCAACCTCCGCCCAACTAACCGCTTCCGTTTCTGGTGGAATTGTCGACACTTCCTCTAAGACTAACAGTCTGCTGCAGTACTGGCTGTCGTAACCAACCCTAAGTGGCACTTTCCTTTGACGATCTGTCAGAATCATTCTCTGGAGGTCAATCTTCATGCCTTGGCCAAGTAAAAAATCCACGCCGATGATGACTTCATCCACAAT
>NW_016240266.1:0-100 GCF_001687245.7 Rhagoletis zephyria | reverse complement strand
ATCCGGTCGAATAATGGAATGTGTCGCTCCAGTATCCACTATCAGTACTGTCTCCTGCCCATTCACACATCCACCAATAGTGAGGTTACTCGCATTCCGG
>NW_016240265.1:495-1058 GCF_001687245.7 Rhagoletis zephyria | reverse complement strand
AAATGATGTTTCTAATTACAGACCTATCTCTAAATTAATTGTTTGCTCCTAGCTTTTTGAGAAGGTGGTAATGGATAAACTATCTTTTGCCCTAAAAAGTATCGTGAATCCTCGTCAGCATGGTTTTGTCGGTGGTCGTTCTACCGTAACGAACTGTTTTTTTCTGAATTTTGTATACCTGTGTTCAGAAATGGGTCCCAAGTGGACAGCATCTATACAGATTTCTCCAAGGCTTTTGATAAGGTATCACATTCAATATTGCATCGTAAATTAAGAAGCATTGGTTTCCATTCGGTTTTCTTAAATTGGTTAAAGTCATATCTTTCAAATAGAACCCTGTTTGTTGAAATTTAAAACTGCAGGTCTTCTCAATTTGCCGCTACTTCGGGGGTGCTCCAAGGCAGTGTGCTTGGTCCGCTGTTGTTCATACAGTTTATTAACGATATCGGGTCCTATTTCAATAACTCTGATTACTTGCTGTATGCCGATGATCTGAAACTGCTTCGTAAAATCAATTGTGTCTCCGATTCGCGGTTACTTCAAGAAGATCTGTTCAATCTCGA
>NW_016240265.1:0-122 GCF_001687245.7 Rhagoletis zephyria | reverse complement strand
CAGTTTATTAACGATATCGGGTCCTATTTCAATAACTCTGATTACTTGCTGTATGCCGATGATCTGAAACTGCTTCGTAAAATCAATTGTGTCTCCGATTCGCGGTTACTTCAAGAAGATCT
>NW_016240264.1:0-1058 GCF_001687245.7 Rhagoletis zephyria | reverse complement strand
GAGTTGGACTTACGAAGATTATTTTTTTGAAGAAAAATAAATATGTATACGCCTGTTAAAAAAAGTACAGTAAAATTCCACTGGCAGATTTGGGCAGCTGAATTTTATTTTATTCAGTAGCTAATACTTTTTCAAGTAAGTTCCAATATTTCTTTTAGCAAATCAAATGTTGCTAAAAAAATTCCATTTTATTTCTACTTCTAAAAAAAATTCTGTTTCAGTGTTGATATTTACAAAACTTTTTACGTATTTTACTTGCCTTCAGACGTAGATTTCTTTTGATTTGTTGGATTTCCTTTACCCTAAGTAATTTTACACGTTTGTAACTTTTCGCTTTGAATCTACCATAATCTTCTGCTTGGGCGAAGACGACATTCCGACCGAAATAAAGAGGGGACTTGGGGTGCAGGCCGTTACTGTGAACAGTTTTCGCTTCTTAGAGGATCCCTTTAGCCAACTTAATGATGAAAAAACCTATCTAGAAAGTGTTTGTCTCCCAATTTTAGCCGTACTTTCGGATTTCGGTCGCACTGTGCGACGCGGTATGGCTGAGAGCGATTCAGATGCCAATGGTCATCATACATTTAATCATATGCAATAATACATAAAATTATATAAATAATTACGTATACAAGTGAAGGCTGCAATATATATACATACATATATGTATGTATTTTTGAATGCACTAACCAAAACAGCATTTAATAACAAGTGGTACAGTATGTTGCGGTCTGGAACCGATAGAACTCTCCATTTCCTATAATTTGTATATTTTTAGATTAGCAATTTTTTTCACTTTTAATAGTTTTGTTAGTGGTTTTAATAGCTGCAGGCTTTCTGCATTCTAAAACTTTACAATTCACCGCATTTCTATAATTCTGAAAGCGTTGCATGTTCTTGCTTTTATGTCAAACTAATTACCTCTCCGCTTAGCCTTGCAGTGATCGTGAACTCAAGTTAAATCCACAGGTACATATCAAAAAAATACGTAAGTGCCATTTTTCTTTATTTTTTTTTAATGCAGAAATTCTTACTCTTACTTAGCGCTGTAACCGCCT
>NW_016240263.1:0-1058 GCF_001687245.7 Rhagoletis zephyria | reverse complement strand
GACTGCGTTTAAGTATACGTTCTGCGTTCTCGACTAATTTTAGCTTTAGATTTTTAGTTACGGCCTTTTGTATTTCAGCGACAATATGAGCAACGATAGATATATATAAACACGTAAATATATATTTTTCAGGGAAAGTGGGCAAGAAGCTTTTCGGATGAGGGCGTCTCATCGTATGTTGTGGCGCGGTGGGTATCGACGATCGAGTCCCCAACTTTGTGACTTTTATTTTTTCCACAAAAAAAAAAACTAAAAAGTTTAAAAATCCAGATCGGTGTAGACTTGAAGTTGCCGTCCACCGCCTATGGGCAAATGACGCCGGTGGTAGCGTCAATGTAAACGCCGGAATGAATGCATCGGCATCGCATCTTGTCTTTGTGAAGAGCGGCGGCGCACCCAACGCGCAACACGGCGGACCGCCGGCGCAACCAAAAAGTCCGAATTCTGTGCGAAATATGACACTGTGCACCAGGCGCACAAAAGCGTCTAGCAAGCAGAGCCGAAAATGCCGTGCGGCGCAACCCAACATTTTACTAGAGGCAGCGACGACGTGTGCTTGTAAACAACAATAGCAAGTGGGCGTTGCTCAACAAACTGGCGCCCGGAATTGACGTGTTCGTTCGCTCGCACTATATAGTAGTCTCTTTCTGTCTTTCACGCTAAACCAACGGCAGCGCACTTTGTTCGCTTCAAACTCAACCGCACCAAAACGTCGGCAAGCTGCTTTCTTAACATTTCTGTTACCCTTGCAATTTGTTCAGCGGTTGCGGACTTGTTTTGTCCGCGTGTCGTCCGTTGACTTCCGCGCGCAGCCACACAGCATGCAATTCGAAACGTGAAACAACAAACATCGCGTTGGCAATGCCAGCTGCCATGCGCTGATTGTTGCCGTCGTACACACGCCAGCGGCACGGCATCAGCACATCAGCGCACCTGCCAGTGCGGCCACGTTTGTTGGGTACGTACGCGTACGTCAGTGTCATCGTGCCGTTCGTGTGTACTCAAAGGCAAATCAACCTGTTTCTTTCAAACACTGTCTCAGCAACAGGGGCACAGAA
>NW_016240262.1:0-1058 GCF_001687245.7 Rhagoletis zephyria | reverse complement strand
CATGCAAATCCGTTCAGACTTTTCCGCGTATTAATTTAATTAGACTTTTATTAGCAGGTGGCAACTCTTAAAAAAATAGCCTATTTTTCAGCCTAGCTCATAAGCTATCTGTGTGAAAACTTCCATGCAAATCAGTTCATTAATTTCCGCGTATTAATTAAATTAAACATTTCNTTCCAAAAAATTAGCCTATTTCTCACTGTAGGTCATAAGCTCTCTGCTTGCAAAATTTCATGCAAATCCATTCAGTCGTTTCCGCGTATTAATTTAATTAAACTTTTTTAACAGGTGGCAACTCCTAAGAAAAGTAGCCTATTTTCCAATCTGGTCCATAGGCTATCTGCGTACAAAACTTCATGCAAATCCGTTCATTCGTTTCCGCGTGATGATTTCCCAAACATCCAAACATACAAACTTTCACATTTATAATATTAGTAAGATAATCAGAAGTAACTGTTATTTAAGGAGTAATTAAAAGAAAGTCACAAAATAATTGTTATAATAAAAGTTGTAACTGTTACGGTCCCTGGAAGCCATACTGCACCGGTGTATTTTTGGACATCTCTCAAGCTTTTGACAAAGTCTGGCATGATGGCCTTATATACAAACTAAAGGTTTCACTCCCTGCAAATACGCATGCAATTCTGGAAAGCATTCTGCTGGCGAGAAACTTCAGAGTCAGGCAGAATTCCTTTAGAACGGGAAGTCACCCTATATATGCAGGTGTCCCTCAAGGCAGTGTTCTAGGACCCATATTGTATGTAATATACACTCATGATTTGCCAACTGATGAAACTCTAACCATTTCAACGTTTGCTAAGCAATAGTTCAGACCCTAAAGAGGCTTCTTACAAACTGCAAGTATATTTGAAAAAGTTAGAGCTATGGCTAGGTTCTCCGAGGATAAAGGTTAACGAGAACAAGTGTGTTCAGACAACATTTACTCTGAAGAAAGAAACTTGTCAACCACTAAAAATAAACAGCAAGGTTATACCACAAAAAGATAGTATCAAGTACCTTGGGATGACACTAGATAGAAGACTTACCTGGAAAAAGCA
>NW_016240261.1:0-1058 GCF_001687245.7 Rhagoletis zephyria | reverse complement strand
GGCGTCCGACCACACAAATGCACAAACTGTTCTAAATCATTCACACAACTTAGTCATCTCAAAACACACCAACTGGTGCACACTGGCATTCGAGGGCACAAATGCACAACCTGTTCTAAATCATTTACACAACTTGGTCATCTCAAAAGGCACCTAAAAATTCACAAAAACTCTAGACCATTTTAATGCATTATTTGTCAGCAAACCTTCAAGCACAGACATGTTCTCAAAAGCCATCTTCATGCTAAGCATTATCAGTAAAGCTATTTTACTTGCTTTCTTTAAAACATAAACACTTTTTGTTCAAATCATTTTTCTGTTTTCCCTTTCACTGAACACTATTTGTAATCTATTTAGCAATTTTTAAAATAAAGTCATTTTTAAATAACATATTTTATTTTTGCAATGGTATTTTTGCAAACACTACCGACACCTGTTGCTGGTGAACAACAGCAAGTCAGCTGTTTAAAAAACTGTAAAGTGAAAAAGACAGACAGTTTCTCAAAACCATCGATACCTGGACAACTGCAAAACAATCGAGCAAAGGCCGGTCCGGCACATGCACGTGGGCCCTAGGGACACGTGAATTGCAGTGGAAAGTGAAAGAAAGAAGGAACACAAGCAGTTGGCTTGCTCAGTGGTGTTTGTTTTGATTTGAGCGGTTTATATCGTCCACGTTGTTTTCAACTTCTGAAGTTATTTTTATTTCTTTCCATTTGATTTGTTACGTGCTCAAGCAGCTACACAGAAAAATGTCTGACACTGACGGTGACATGTACGATGAGTTTAATTGTGGAAATAATGATGAAGAAAATGGTGAAGAAGAGAATGAGGAAATAGTGGTGAAAGAAGAAGAAGATTCGGAGATTGAGAACGATGTTTTGGAAAGTGTCGATCAACCAGTAGGCAATGGTAAGTGGTAGGAAATTGATATTATTAAAACTTTACTAAAAAACTTTTTTTTAAATCAACAGAATCAAAAATTAAAACTGAAGAACAGGATGAGACGTCAATTGATATGTACGATAATAAGTTTCGTTGGTTTATGAAAAAAAATT
>NW_016240260.1:0-1058 GCF_001687245.7 Rhagoletis zephyria | reverse complement strand
GACCCCTCAGTCGCGTACCCAGGCCCGTCGAGAGGGAGGGGAAAACGGGGTGAATCCTTACGGGCCCGGGCTTTTTAAGGGAACCGAAATATCAGAACCAGAACTTGTTATCATTTTTNAGAGGGAGGGGAAAACGGGGTGAATCCTTACGGGCCCGGGCTTTTTAAGGGAACCGAAATATCAGAACCAGAACTTGTTATCATTTTTTGCAATGTAATTGCTCCGTTAGAGGCTTTTATTATAAATATATTCCGATGATCATATGCTTTTAAATTAATACAATTTATGTATAGGGGCCCGAGTTTTTTCTCGATGGCCCTGTGTGTACCTGTTCAGGAACTTGCACATTTTTGGCATTTGCCTGTGGAAACAAAATTATATTTTAACCATATAAACTAAGCAGAAAGAAGGTACACTCACCAGATATTGTTCAACATGTTAGAACAAATTTTCATTATCGAATTTCGATTACTAATGACAGAGAGCCTTACCTATTTTTCAAAGCAAAATCTGCAAAAATTAGATGGTTGTCTGCATTGACCTTCAATAAAAACCCAGACAATTTAAGTGTGGACCAGGACACCAGGACAATTTGTTTAAATCAGGACAAATCCTGGAAAACCAGGACGTCTGGCAGCCCTAGCCTAAACGCATGTATGTTCCTGAAGAACAGTTATGGTTCCCTAAAGAACTGCAAAATTTGAAAAACCGAGTCACGTTATTTTAGATTACACAAAAAAAACCGGTTTACACTCATACTATGTAAAATACTCACTTTTGCGACATAAGTTCTTTGAATTAAACAAAAAGGCCTATAATATATAACCCCAAATCATCTTATGATTTCGTAAACTCCGAGCGAAATGTAAGTCGGTTTCCTTCCGCCATGAAGAATCAAAATGCCGTCTGTAGTGATAATCAAACAATATCGAACATGTTCGCTCAGTTATTCAAATCCAATTATTCCGTTAACTCACATGCTAACATTGACTATCATTTTAAACTATGCCCAATTAACTCAATAAATATCCCAGTAATATCTCCCGATGATGTAGTAG
>NW_016240258.1:0-1058 GCF_001687245.7 Rhagoletis zephyria | reverse complement strand
TAGTGACCCGTCCCGTGGTGAAACTTGCGCGCCTAGATCTGAAAGCAGTCTAAGCAGGGGTTCACGGAGAGGGGAATGTTGGCGCGCAATAAGTCTGTGCAGCCTTAAGTTTCTAGTTTAATAAATTTGTACCATAAATTGCAACCTTGCGGATGTATGTCTCTCAGCCGCTGACATGAGCGCTCTTTCTGTCAAGTTGATCGCGCTAAGTTTTTCTTTCCTTTTTTCGTTGGCGGCGTGAAACATCCATCCACAAGGAGCACAAGTGTAAGTATTCATATTGAAATGTATTAAAAAATGGATTCCTTATATGTAAAATCTTAGATTTTAGCACAAACGTATCAAAGCATTGAAATTGTCGAATATAAAGCCGATATACGTGCTACGGCTCAAAATACGTGTTTTATTTGCTCACCCGCCAACATTCTTATTGGTACACCTGTACTTCTTCTCTCGTAATGATTTGAAGTCAACCCAACAACAATAATAAAACCAGCAGACAAAAATATGAATTAATGCAAATGTTAAGTTTTGCACTCATATATTTTTAAGAACTTTTTAACAATTTCCACGAAAAAGAGTACTATTAACACAATGTTCAGTACGCTTTTCCTTTTTTTAGTTCCTGGGTGCGATTCGGCCTAATTTATTTGTACCTCTGTAAAAATTCTGGAGGTATATCCTCCCATATATCCTTAGTTTGCTTTCACAGCTCACACATTGGACGGACTTGGATACTTAGTATGCTGTGCTTTTGTTTGATTTCGCAAATTCTCTATGAGATTCATGTCCGCGGATTGCGGAGGTCATTTCAAATTAGCAAATTTTTGCTTTTGTATCTAGTCTTTGCGAACATGTGCAGTGCGTTTTGAGTGATTTTTCAGCAGAAACTTTAATTTTTTCAGAACCACCTTGCTAATTTTGTTGAAATATGAACAGATACNCATATATCCTTAGTTTGCTTTCACAGCTCACACATTGGACGGACTTGGATACTTAGTATGCTGTGCTTTTGTTTGATTTCGCAAATTCTCTATGAGATTCATGTCCGCGGATTG
>NW_016240257.1:0-1058 GCF_001687245.7 Rhagoletis zephyria | reverse complement strand
TAAGATGTGGGCATTCAAACACGTGCGTGTTAAATTTTGGTATGAAAGTATTATTTTTAAACACCAACATTTTTAAACGATAATCAAGTAAAAAATATTAATATTTACTATTTGTTATTTCCCTCAGTCTACATGCATACTCAGTACCCTTCAGCCCAATTAATGTAGCAAAATTTTTAGCGTAGCCTCAACAGGAAATAGTGTTACTAATAATGGGAAAACGATTACAATTGATTACGAGAAAGTGATTAGTCACAGCGTAGTACAATGATGTATACAATTTTTTCCTCCACAAAACGATATTTTGTCCATCTTAATACGAAACAAACCATTAGTGATACTAGCAGCGATGCGCTTTAGAGCAGATTCCTAACCCTGCAATAGAGAGCTGCAATTCAATAACTGAAAGGTAGTTCGAAAAATCAAGGAGCCAGTAGACGGCACGGGGCAGGTGTGGTTGAACCTCAACGTCGAATCGCTTTTGCTCCACTGGCACAGAAAGAATGGGTGGTCATATTCGGGTTTGTTGACGCAACTATTGGGATCTACCGCAGCGACGAGTCAGCTTAGAATAATTTTTAAATAATTAAAGGTATATTCTGGAAAATTGAGAGGACGCTTCGTGATTTTAATCAGTATATTCTTTTTATACATTAGGGAATTATTTCGACGGGAAGTGCCAGATTGTGGTACACTGTTTGTTTATATTAACATAAGTGATGCGTGTCGAATGGATTTCTATAATATTTCATCTGCTAAAAAAATGATAAATTCCTATATTAGATTTCCGTTCATATTTGAGTACTAATTAAATGTTGTTTTGTTTTTGTCTTTATTTTCCTTTTTCCGACAACAGCAAGAGTGCGCTGCGTCTTCCTGTGTTGGCTGTTTGTCTTGTCAAGGCAACACCGTTTTACCCATCTCATCGCTGACGTCGAACGACTTTGGTTGTGGCTCTTGTTTCGATCCATCCACGAGTGTGGTTGCCGGTGCTAGCATTGTTGGATCGGCACAAAACCATTTACAACAGCAGCAACAACAACAACAAATCAACCTCT
>NW_016240256.1:869-1058 GCF_001687245.7 Rhagoletis zephyria | reverse complement strand
GCTCTAACTGGTTAGCTACAGATTGAGAGCTGAAGATGTCAGATGGCGCTTCACATTCAAATTGAAGTTTTTTTAGAACATTTTTCAAAAAGGCAGCTAGTGTCTTGCCTAAACTTAAATGAGGTAATATTTTTTTGTGTTTGGCTGCAAATTAATTAGTATTTGTGTTTTTTTCAGATCCCAAGCAAA
>NW_016240256.1:0-849 GCF_001687245.7 Rhagoletis zephyria | reverse complement strand
CCAAGCAAACCTTGAAAGTTTAAGTGCACCGTAGAGTTGAGTAGTTCCGTTTATTTAAAAAGGCACTGCCACAAATTCAAATGTACATTTAAACATGTTGTTTACCAAGTTTGTTTGCTTAATTAAAAACACAATTTAAGTGTAAATGCAATTAAAATTAATTATATTTTTGAAACCAAAAAGTGTGCCATAATTAATTTTTGCAATAATCATGCTTATAAAGTTTTTGATACAAAGTTATTGCTAGAAACTGTCATAACAATTTTATACTGCACACTGGTAAAATAAAATTAGTGTTTGACAATTAATTTTGTTGTTTTAATTTCAATAACAAAAAAATGCATTAAAAACTATTAATTAGTACAATGTAATTAAACCAGCATATTAACGCAAAAAACTTCTGAAAATAATGTGTTCTTTAACAGTATTTAATGCAAAGTACAAGAATTGTTAAATTACTCCAATAACTTTTTCTTAGAAAACCATCTTCAAAAATGAATTTTAAATTTGCAATTTCATTTTGTGTAAAACACATAAAAATACTACTAAAACACATACAAAACCATTTTTGTAAATTACTTTTGAATTTAGATCAAGTCAAAGAAATTAATGCAAAAAATGATTTAAGCCAAGATTATGTAAAAAGTGTGGTGAACAATAAAAAACACAATTTAATTTACTTGTTTCCTTTCGTTACGTTTTTTTATTTAAATTTTGAAACTGTTGTTATTATATTTTTAGCGCATTTTAAAAAAGACGACAGTTTAATATCTTTAAAAGTAAGTTACCAAATTTCTCCCCAATCGCTTTGGCAAATGTCAGACCTGATGATTGAAATGGGCCTTGTTA
>NW_016240255.1:0-1058 GCF_001687245.7 Rhagoletis zephyria | reverse complement strand
CCCTCTGGTCTTCGCGCAGCGATCGCTGAGTTCACACGAGGCGCAGTTTCTAGAAGTAGTCCACACCGCTCTGTTTTCTCGGTTAGACCCACCTGAGAGTGTCTTTCCATGCCAGCTTATCCGCCAAGCAGAAAAATCCGCGTGACCTAGCACCGATTTACATATGTACATACGTCCGACGAGAAAACTGCCATACGCAATCGAAACAGAGGCAGAGACATTCCACAACTATGTACCATGCCCCACCTCCTGATTTAAATAAGACATAATTGGTGCAGACCTACACGAAACCCACAGAAATATTAGAGTATCAATATGCTGAGACAGTTTTAAGCACCCGATGTTCCCAAGTTTGACTGCAGCCTTTTCTGGCTAGAGTAGTTTTCTTAAGTGCGCCAGAGGAGTGCTTCATAAAACACTATGAGCTAAATTAGGGCTTCATAGAGCATGGGAAATATCTGTGCAGAGAGCGAGAGCCCCTCTTCGGGGCCATGTGAATTTTTAAATCTCTTTTGACGCGTGAGTATAGTAATCGGAGTCTATTGTATTTATTATATATGTTATCTGCCAAACCCGATATTGGGACAAACTAGTTTTTCCCAGGCTAAACTAGCTCCAACTAAGTAGATCCGGATCAATAATACGCAATAATATTGTGGACTGCGTAGCTGGAGTTGGACTGATGAGCGAGCTACACCTTTTTCAGCATAGTTCAATTAGAATTTTACAGAACAGTAATATCCATTGCAAATTTTTCGATAAAGTAAAAGGAGACTTTTTTGCTGAAATTCGAAGAACATTCTTTCAATGAACTATGTACATACATACATATGTATGTATAGTAGAACTTTGATTGCAGTCGCAAAACTTATCACAGAACGTGACAATTTCAAAATAGCCTATCGAAAGCAACAAATACCACACTAAGATGCTTTTCTCAACAATAAATAAAATATGTCAATTAAAATATTTTTATGAACTACATACATAGATACTTATACACCAAAGAAGTGACCAAGTACTGATTTTTTATACCCGAGCGCACTTGTGCACAAGGG
>NW_016240254.1:0-1058 GCF_001687245.7 Rhagoletis zephyria | reverse complement strand
AAGTGCAAAATGTAGATTTTATGGTCATAGGGCGTTTTCCATATATGGGCAGAATGAAGAGGAAATCGTTCTCATCTAGGAGCCCTATAGCATTCGGTTTCGTGTTTGTGGTTTGAGCAAAAAGTATTATCAAGTGATTTACTTATCAGATAATTGAAAATCAAAGCCATTTTATTACCAAGCTTAGTCCCGTATAGGTAAGAGCAAGCCTCTCTCAACGTTGGGCGCAAATGTGAAGGTTGTATAGTTTCGTAGTTTAAATGTTGCAACATTAGAAGATCTTCTAACAGCCGTGGGATTCGAAGCCAAATGAGAGTGTGCCTTTCCAGATTAATTGAAGTCAAATAAGGAGAAACAACTCCAGCTAAATGCTTACTTCGCCATTATTAATTGACATCAATGTATACCTTACAAGAAATACTAAATATCTGGTCATGAAACTCTGTATAATATCATAAAATAAATGTGCTTGATTTCCACTCGAAACTCTATGTTGATTCAGCGTAGAGCATTTGTATTTCTATTTCATCTATCAGCATTTATATCCAACCGAGGCAAAGTAGTTTCACTTGCGAAAAGTATTAAATAATTGAGCAAAAGCCTCCGCACTGCTAATTTTACCATTTAGGAATAAGGTGATCTGTGGGCTGAATCTGGTTGGTTGGTTGGTTGGTTGGTTGGTTGGCCGAAGTGGCGAGTTTAACAACTCCAATTAGTTCATACATATGCGTGCCGTTTTAAAACCACTACTTGCTATTTATGTATCATGAAAAGAAAACACGAAAAGAAACCAGCAGATGTCGCTTATTTCTCTCAAATCCAGCATGTAGAGTTCAAGAACTTAAGTAGCTGCAGTAGGTTAACATCACCTGTACCTGTTAAACCGTAGTAGAAGGGTTTGCCTAGAAGTCTGATTCTAGTCTTACATACTACTGGGAAATTACAAACAGATGCTCCATCGTTTCTTCGGCTTCTGGTGAATTACAGCTACCACAAGAGGTGTTTTTTTTTTCAGTCTAGCCTTGAAGCATGGATTGCCACGTCCAAGTGCCCTACAC
>NW_016240253.1:0-1058 GCF_001687245.7 Rhagoletis zephyria | reverse complement strand
TAATGTTCGGCTCCGCCCGAACTTAGACTTTCTTACTTGTTAAAATTTATAAAGCTCTTAGAACCTATTTTATTTTATATGAATAAAGCCGAATATGTTTAGTTAATATGTAGTTGTAAAAAATTAAAAAAAGGTGTTTTCAAGCGTTTCAGAAGAATGAAAGAAGACTTTTGGTTATAGCAAATATACATGAATGTACGAAAACATAAAAACAAATGGTTTGTTCGAAGTAAAACTCTCATAAGGCATACCCTAAAAATTTCCGGCCCTTTGCTAAACTAATTTTTCCTTAAGAAACGAATTTTCAAAAAACCTTAACCATATTTTTTAAATGCTAATAAAAACGAAATATATATTGTTTATTTAAAACGAATTATGCAGCCTTTTACAAGATGTTTGGGGCTACCTATTCCCGAAAAAACAGTATTTCACGCGTCACGAATTCTTAGCTAACAATTAAACAATTTAAAATATAACTCAGGTGGTAGTAGCTGTCAGTACAAGTACAATTACATGTGTTGCATTTATCCGAAATACTAGGAATAATACTCGTAACTCGGGACTTTGTTCGCATAGAATTTGATATACGAAATAGTCCCAAGATTGTACAAAATTCATTTGGCCACTATGTAAAGCCTAAATAAATAGGAAACAGTATGTATTTCACATCACAGAGGCTAACGAAAGGCACATAAGAGAGTACACAACCCCGGGATTAAGCACATTTCAAACATTTCTTTAATATGTACAACTTGGGTTTGCAAATTATGTAAAGTATCCGCAATTTATGTAGGTAAACATTTTGACTTGGTCTTTAAATTTTAAATAGTTGCGACCTGCCCGCGAATTTAATGATATACTGTCGGGTCTGGTCTAGCATTTGCTGTTTATAGCATAGAGGCATTAAAAAAGTAAAACGCCCTCATTTGTTTGACAAAACAAAACGAAAACTTGGTTCTCTTTCTGCTGTAAAGCAATGCGAAAAAAAAAATTTTGTTTCATCGTGTTTGTAATAAAAATGCATAGTAATCGTCTTTCAAGACAAACGAAAGTTTTGT
>NW_016240252.1:262-1058 GCF_001687245.7 Rhagoletis zephyria | reverse complement strand
CTTTATGTAAACTGTTAAATATTGTTTTTGTATAACCTGAATTAAGTTATGAATATGAATTTTTCTTCTGATTTTGTAATAGAACTTTTCTTTGTAAATCGCATTTGGGTTGAGGCGGAATTTGTAAGAAAATGCATCCCTATGGTCTGTAACATTGGCAACCCAAACGCGGTATCATTTTGAGTAAATACCTTTTTAGCTTTGTATTAACGATAGATATACTACTACAATAAATGAATTGCTTGAGAACGGTCGTGTTTCAATTTCTACCGTATGGAATTACATGGGTTATGGGCCCAGATCACGTGGTTCAAAAGACAAAGTAANATATGAAATTACATTTCGCAAGGGTAAATAGATTATAAAGCATTTAATTAATTTATTAGAGAACAAAAGAACATTTAATTCAAAACATTTAATTACATCTAATTACACATTATTTTACAGATTAGAAGCTTCTCTTTTTAGATTTTCTCCGATGGATGTCTTCAGGACATTCCCGTGTAATACTCCAACAATAATCTGCCATCATATGCTCATCCCAACGACCTTGGTATCTATCTTCCATCACCTTTAAATCTTGATGAAAACGTTCGCCTTGTTCTTCGCTATACGCTCCAAGATTTTCAGGAAACTTGTCTAAATGATTGTCCAAATAGTGTACTTTTATGCTAATATTAGGTTAGGTTAGGTAAGGTAGCAGCCCCGTGTAACCGGAGCTCACTTAGACAATGTAAGATTGTCCTTTGTGATACCACAATTTGGAAAGGCCCCCTAAACTTTATCGTTAAAACGC
>NW_016240252.1:0-224 GCF_001687245.7 Rhagoletis zephyria | reverse complement strand
AGCCAAAGTACTTCAACCTTAGCCTCGCAAACGCTGGGCACCTAAGAAGGTAGTGTTGAGGTGATTCTACCTCGTCATCTTCCAGGCAACAGCGACATAAAGGGTCCGGCAGAATGTTCAGCCTAACTGCGTGGATACCAATAGGACAGTAACCCCTTAAAACCCCCACCAGGAGTGATAGCTGTGGCTTTGTGAGTGTGAGGAGTGCCCTCGATCGCCTCCGG
>NW_016240250.1:0-1058 GCF_001687245.7 Rhagoletis zephyria | reverse complement strand
TCATTTAAAGAAATGGCGTGTCGTCCACTTCCGCTGTAGCGTATGTAATAGTGCATTATTTAGGCGCAATATTTACCTTCTTCTGGCGGGGAGACATCCAGAGTCCTCTAATTGTATCTCCTTGATATGATGCCTACAACGAGGTTCATATCTAGACTAGGTTGATATCTAGAATTTGCCATAAATAGCTTTGCTTTGGTTTTACGTTCTTTGGCAAATTACAGAACAGAAGACTATGCAAGCAAAATGTTGTTTGATTACGTTTTGTATAAACATACATATGTACATACATACATATAGCAGCAGTTAATTTCATTTAANCGTATGTAATAGTGCATTATTTAGGCGCAATATTTACCTTCTTCTGGCGGGGAGACATCCAGAGTCCTCTAATTGTATCTCCTTGATATGATGCCTACAACGAGGTTCATATCTAGACTAGGTTGATATCTAGAATTTGCCATAAATAGCTTTGCTTTGGCGAATTACGCTCTGTTAGCCATAAATTTTATTAGCCTTTGTATCAAGACCCCTAGACCATATAGAGAATTCACTTATATTCTAAATTGCATTGTCATCGTGATTTGAACTATGCTGAAAATTTCAAGTCTCTAACTCGTCGGGAAGTTAGTTTGAAATCGATTGGAAATTTCCGCGATTTCCGCGGGATGACCAAGTTAAATAAAAGCTTATAAAAATGAAAATGTTCTTTTCGGGAACAAATAAACTAATTTTTTATAATTAAAAAGTTTTTCATTATCGATTTACAACAAAAGTGTGGTGAAACACTTTGATTTAAAGCACTTTACTTCGTAAAACATAATTCACTTTTACTTTTAAATTTTACTGTTCAATGATTTTTCAAAAATTTTCTTTTTTTATTTATTCATCTTTGTGAGCTGTAAAAATGAAAATATTCTTTTCGGGAACAAATAAATCAATTTTCTATGGCTGCGTTTCTTTATACATTCCGGATAATCCGATTTCACAGTCGGAATAAACAGAATGCGTTTGAAACAAGGAATGAAACCGAAACCCAAACCGAAACCGTAACCGTT
>NW_016240249.1:0-1058 GCF_001687245.7 Rhagoletis zephyria | reverse complement strand
CAACTGCAGGGACTGTCACTCGATACTCCGCCTGAGTTACCACTTTTCTACACTGACATCGATAACGTCGACCTAACGGTTGATTTAGTGTACGAGCGCACTGACAAGGAAACAGGGAAAAAAGAAAAACATACACTCAGATTCCCTAATCCTTTTGGATTAGCATCCGCACCACCAACAACAAGTTCAGCTATGTGCCGACGCGCTTTCGAGCAGGGTTGGGGCTTTGTGGTTACAAAAACATTCGGGCTTGACAAAGATCTGGTCACCAATGTATCGCCACGTATTGTGCGTGGCACCACCGCGGGCTATAATTATGGCCCGCAGCAAGGTGCTTTTCTCAACATTGAATTGATTTCGGAGAAACGCGCAGAATACTGGTACCGTTCGATACGCGAACTCAAGCGGGACTTTCCCAACCAGATTGTCATCGCGAGCATAATGTGCGCAGCTATCGAGGAGGACTGGAAAGAAATGGCCACCAAGGCTGAGGAATGTGGTTCCGATGCGCTTGAACTGAATTTGTCTTGTCCGCATGGAATGGGCGAGTCAGGTATGGGCTTAGCTTGCGGCCAGATACCCGAATTGGTGGAACAAATTTCGCGATGGGTCAGTGACACGGTTAAAATACCAGTGTTTATTAAATTGACGCCAAACATCACGGATATTGTGAACATTGCTGCAGCGGCGCAGCGTGGTGGTGCAGCAGGCGTATCGGCCATCAATACTGTACAGGGACTGATGAGTTTGAAAGCTGATGCAACGGCATGGCCTGCGATTGGCGTGGAACAACGCACCACTTACGGCGGTGTGTCTGGGAACGCGACACGTCCCATGGCGCTGAAGGCGATATCTTCAATTGCAAATAAGCTGCCTGGATTCCCCATTCTCGGCATTGGCGGCGTTGATTCAGGCGAGGTGGCATTGCAATTCTTGCAGGCTGGTGCCTCAGTGGTGCAAGTGTGCTCCGCAGTGCAGAATCAGGATTTTACATTGATCGAAGACTATACGACCAGTCTGAAAGCGCTGCTTTATTTGGAAGCGAATCCACCGCCAAA
>NW_016240248.1:0-1058 GCF_001687245.7 Rhagoletis zephyria | reverse complement strand
TATTTATTTTGATATGGCAAGTTCAGGAAAATAGTCTCGTTGTATAGTAAAACTACTCTGACTACTTTGAAACTAGTATACATATTTTTGCTGTTCCTGCATCAATGAATCTATTGCCATAGTCGCAAAAACCAAATTTTTTATTTTTTCTGCTGTTTTTATGACAAAAAAGGAAAAAATTCTAAAAATTTTGGATTGAACTTTCAAGGTTAAATTTAAAAATGCATTTTTCGCTTTTTGCGACTATGGAATGGATTTACTGACGCAATAACAGCAAAAATATGTTCACCGGTTTCAAGGTAGTCAAAGTAGTTACTCTATCGACCTCTTCTGTGTACTCATGGCTGTCAATTTATTATTCTTTACAATGGGGCCAACAATATTTCTCTTTTTATGATTTGACAATTTCTAAAATACCAAATAAACATATTTACATACATACATATGAATCTATATGTATGTATATAAAATATGATTATCATGCCTTTTTCTAATATTTATAAAAAGGCGTAAAATTTTGTGCAAAATTAAAGAGCTCAATANTGAATAAAGTTACATATTCCAAAACTTTACCTCTATTTAAGTAATAAGACTAATTTAGGTATTTTATTAATGAAATTTTAAAAGCATACATATGTATATGCCCACTTAAAATTTTAAGCGAAATGAGCGCTGTGGAAAGTTCTCAAAGTCACGTAGCTCTCGGTGGTTTTGCTAAGTATGGACATACATACATGCATGTACAAGTATATGCATACTTAAATACAAATGTATATACCGGGTGGGCCAAATGAGACCTACCAATGTAAAACACGGCCACCTCTTTTAATATTCGTTTTTTTATAAATTTTTTTATTTATCAACTAAATTTTATGGAAATTAAGAGGCACTATGTATTAAAAATGACATTAGACAAATGAGCACTATTTTGTTCGATGCAGACATATGCTCTTCCTAGCGTGTTTTTCATTACACCACGTCGCTCAGTGTTTCGATTCAAACTTTTTCGATTTAAACTTTGTGCGCGACTATTTGTAATTTTTGATTTTATTTATTTT
>NW_016240247.1:0-1058 GCF_001687245.7 Rhagoletis zephyria | reverse complement strand
CACGTAGTAGCAAATTACGTATAAGCAGTGGTGCCCATTAAATCCCACGCTCAACAATTTTATACGTACATATGTACTGGCGATGTAGGGAGACCGGGGTTGCCACTCGTTCGGCTTCGCATTAGATGTATTACAAACTCCAATTTTATAATCAGCTCTTTTGCGTGATGGAGTGTTTTTTGTTTTGGATTGTAAAAAGCTGGCCAAACCTACTGCTACTATCAATACCTACTGCTACACTCAATATTGGGACTCGTATTCAACGAACCATTACCCCTCGAAAATTAATTAATTTTGTTGTTGTTGTTTTGTTTTTGAAGCTTTGGCTTAACTTTATTTTACATTTATACTCATTAATTAATTAAAAATCGTGACTTAGAATAAAATATGTTTACTCCTTCGCTGTACATATAATCACGTGTTTTTTCTCTTACCATATTCTGCTAAGATTTAAAGCTGAAGTGATGTTAGGAAAAAGATAAAAACATAAAAATTGTTCAGTTCCATTATGTAAAAATCGGCAATTTGAATAGAGCTACGGGTTGACGGGCTATTGCGCAGATACGTCATCTTCCTTCCTTCAGTAGTTAGGGTCTCCTTTTCCTACTATTGGTAAAAAAAAATCGTTCGTATACCAGGACAACACTTTAACAAAGTCGAGCGCCAATTTATCACAATTACTTGTTTACTTAACATTAATATAATGGTTTTATGGGTATATGTACCTCATTTTATATATTTGTTTGTGCTGATTGCCATTTTTTTTACATACACAAACGCACAAATAAGAGCCACAATCTCATGATAATATTAGGTACATACATATATCTAAGGACTGCTGGCTATTGTAAGTAGGTTGTTTCACATTTTCAATTTCTTTACGAGCATTTGTTTACTTTACCTTTATATCACCATAATCAGCTGTGGTGTTATATGTACATATGTATGTATGTACAGTTCATGGGTGATTTGAATTGCTGTTAGCATCAAAAGAGTAATAAAAATATTAGTACACCCATAAATACATACATGTGTGTGTGTGTGTGTGTGTGTGTGTG
>NW_016240246.1:0-1058 GCF_001687245.7 Rhagoletis zephyria | reverse complement strand
TTAGTAAGAAACAAGTTGATTTGAACGCCTGCATAGCAACGGATTTTTGCGTCTGGCAGGGCATTTCCACCCAAAATTTCGTCTGGCTTCAAACATATAGCCTACGGAGGATCCACCCTATGATAATTCATAAAATTTAGCGGGGTTATTATAGTTTTAATAGTTCTCTTTTAATCGCCACTTTAGCCGCGGCTGGCACCCACTTTCCACCGCCCTACCAGTCTGGCGATTTTTTTCCCGGTTTCGGAGAAGTACTAACTCTGATATACCAAAATGCCAGACTTGTTAAAATAGTGTAAGAGTTTTTTTTTTTCAACCTTAAAAATCCTGGCGGCGCCAAAGCCACCTTTGGAGGGCCGCCAGACTTTCAGTTAGTTTAATGGGCCGTCATAGCGGGCTTATCATGAAAGTTTTAAAAATATGTTTATGTACTTTTGCTTTATTTTCCCTTTTACTTATTAGTTTTTATTTTTTTTTTTTGCAAAGCCCAAGTCCAATTGCAAAGCCGGCTATCTTACGGCACTCAAATTTTACAGCAGAGCAAAAAACGGCTTATTCTTTGAAGGCATTGCCTTGATAGGCGGTATATTCTCTAGTTATTATTTTGCAAATCCGTTGTTTTATTAACGATTTTACGATTCTTATGCATATATGTCCATGCCTGGAGTTCAGGGTTACCAAATCTCATTTTTTGTCACAATGGCGATTTAGGCGGTTTTGCCACTGGTCGAGGGGTGCTTTTGCAAAAATATCGACGATATATAACTTTTTCCTAATTAATTTAATTTAATTTAATTTTTAAAAAACTTATTGCTAAAAGGCGAATGGTTTAGCGCTAAAGAGGTTTTTCAATTAGTCTTTCGAAAGACAGTAAAGAGCTTTCAATATAGTTGCCAGAATTGAAAATTGTCTCACGAAAGCCTTTTGTCTTTCGAAAGACTGTGGTGAGTTGAAAGGCAGTTGCCAGAATTGCATTTCTTAAACGAACTCTTTATGAAATTACTAATGCATTTAGAGAGGAAAATTTGGTAGCATTTTCAGTAATCGCCACATCCTTC
>NW_016240245.1:0-1058 GCF_001687245.7 Rhagoletis zephyria | reverse complement strand
AGGCCCAAATTAAGCCTAAGCGCATCATGTAAGGCAAACTGTGAATGACGGTGGTCAGTCAATATTAGTTTGGGGTTGTATTTCAAAAATGTTGTTGATCCGTTTGTACGCATTATGCGTAAGGAACAGGATCCTTTCATATTTCAACAAAATTTGCAAGATGTAGTCGAAAAAATTAGAGTTTCTGCTGAAAAATCAGCTAAAACACACTGCACATGTTCGCAAAGACTGGAACAAAAGCAGAAATTTGCTAATTTGAAATGACCTCCACAATGCGAGGACATGTATCTCATCGCGAATTTGCGAAATCAACTAAAATCGCATCTTACTAAGTATCCAAGTCCGTCCAATGGAGTACATGAGCTGTGAAAGCACACCAAGGATATATGGGAGGCTATACCTCCAGAATTTTTACAGACATACACATTAGGTATGCCAAATTGCAACCAGGAACTAAATAAAGCAAAAGCATTCGGAACATTGTGTTAATAATTCTTTTTTTTTGTGAAAATTGTCAAAAAATTATTAAAAATATATGAGTGCAAAACTGTAACATTTGCCTTAATTTACATTTTTGTCTGCTGGTTTTGAATTGTTGAATTGACCTCAAATCGTTATGACAAAGGAAGCAAAGATGTACCAATAAAAATATACAACAACAGTATGAATGTCGTTAGAACTTGGAAAGATAGCGACAGCTGAAATAAAAAGTGTTACTCCATGTTACAGTTTTGCTCGTCACTGTATATNGAGTGCAAAACTGTAACATTTGCCTTAATTTACATTTTTGTCTGCTGGTTTTGAATTGTTGAATTGACCTCAAATCGTTATGACAAAGGAAGCAAAGATGTACCAATAAAAATATACAACAACAGTATGAATGTCGTTAGAACTTGGAAAGATAGCGACAGCTGAAATAAAAAGTATTACTCCATGTTACAGTTTTGCTCGTCACTGTACATATGTGAAACTAATACCATACTCATGGAGAAACATGAGAGTTATTGGCAAAGGTGGTGTGGCAACTCCCATGCAAATTGATTTTTCTTTGCTGCATA
>NW_016240244.1:0-1058 GCF_001687245.7 Rhagoletis zephyria | reverse complement strand
AAAGTCAATTGACCTTATTTCCGTTGATCTTATTACCTGTCACCGTAACTAAAACAATAACGATATATCAAACTAAATTAAGGGCCGTTTTCTGAAGTAATCTTTAAACTGAGGGAAATAATGCATAGTAAAAATGAATACTTTATATTTGATTATCTTTTAAAAATGTTCGTATTTAAAAATAATATTTTCATACAAAATTTATTACGCAAGTATTTTACTGTTCACATCTGAGTATGTATACGTAAGTGTACATACGCACCCCAAGCATACAGAGCGCCGCTATGAGAGCGGTGACAAAACACACATACATACATGTTTATCCGTCCCTGCAGGGAAACCGCGGACTGGTGAATAAAATTTCTAGTTCCGTACAAGATCTTTATCGCCAAAAACGAACCAGTCCGATAGTAAGTAAATCCGCACCAGTTCAAAATCAGCGAAATGTGGGACTCTTAAAAAAACAAATTTTTTTCAGTTTTTTCACTAGAAATCTATATCTAAAGTGACGAATTTAGAACTGGTTTGGAATTATAGAAAAAGTCACGCAGAACGAACTAGATCTTATCTGTCGAATTTAGAACTAGTTCGAAACTATCGAAAAAGTAATGCAGCGGGGGCTTGTTTAATTTACATAGATATGTGTTTGGCGGCTTTTTCGTTCAAATGCACTTTCATTCTGCACTTCGCAGATGCTATTTCATAGTTTTGTAATACAAAACAAAACTTTGTGTTCACATATTAACATCTTGCGGCCGTCTGGAATCTAACCAATAAGAGCGAGCACCTCTGCAAAGTCAGCTACAGCCAAAGGTATGTAAACGTACATTTCTTAAAATCATTCAAACAAATTTAATTTCAAATTGAAAAAACGTTTCTTTGAAAAAAATTTAAAATCGCAAACGGAAGAGCCGAAAAGATTGAAAAATCATGATACTTTTTTCTTTCGTCTGGCGATTTTATAACTGGTTCGGAACTATAGAATTTAGAACTAGTTCGGAACTATCTTAAAAGGGATGCAGCGGGGGCAATTGACACTTCCTAGGACATCGCCATGT
>NW_016240242.1:0-1058 GCF_001687245.7 Rhagoletis zephyria | reverse complement strand
AAAGTTAAAGCATTCGAGTAAACGTGTTAGCTTACTGTGTATGGTGCAATGGGACGCATATGTTACATACACAGCTACGAGTATATGAGCACAAGTTATTATATTTACTTTTTTTAGTATTTCTTTTTTAAGTTTTCATTTAAATACAATTTCGCGATGGAATCTTGTTCTTTATGCAAAAGTTAAGATAGTGCATTGTCTAAGATAAGTATGCCACCATTTTCGACCTAAAACCGTAGATACCTGTTTAGGGTTTTTTGACTTATATTTTGCGATAAGGATCCGAAATACGAATACGTCTAATATCTTCACGAATCTGCCTACAAGTGGTTTATTTTCATGGGTAATATGAAAAGATAGAGATTATATCAATACTTCTGTTAATTTTTAAACTATGAAATAGGGTTAACTCCAAGAGCATGATGTGATATCATGGATGTTTGTACCGAGCTTATTTCGAGAATTTTTGACCCAGAGTTTTGCTCCAACATCTACATATACATATGTATCATCTTTAGTAGAATAAATCAACCGAGGGACAGGAGCATTAACTGATCGTGGGAAGAAAAATATATCGTCCTTTTTCTGAGTACCAGTAGATTTTTTAATTTGCAAAGTGTATTCCTACCGGCAGACGAATGCGACATTAAAGTCTCTGAAAAAACCCCTACCAAACAAGTATGCAGCTAGCATGAGTCAAAAAGACAACGCTCGCCGAATAATAAAATCAATGACACTGAGCTTGTAACCGAACATACCCCTGACGAATTTCTAAAAACTTGACAAATCGGCCATAAACCACTTGGGCCCTGTGATCTTAGAAAGGCAAACTGTAGAGCAAAAACAAACTGCTTGAGAATATTAAATATTTGGGAAAGCTCCCAGCCATATTTCTACATTATTTGGCAGGGAATGGAATTTCGGGTCGTCGAAAATACCAACAACAAATCTTTTTCAAGCACTCAGTCAATATGTCCCATTGTACTTAAGTATTAGAGAAACTAATAACAGAATCTGAAACGGCAGATGAGCGTGGGCATTTATTACTCATCTGCAAA
>NW_016240241.1:0-1058 GCF_001687245.7 Rhagoletis zephyria | reverse complement strand
TATTCTAGTCAATATTATTTCCATACCATTCTAGTAAGCTCCACGGCAAAAAATTTATGTGCATCTAGAACCACAATTGTTCCATACAATTTTGTTGATAACACTAAAAAAAACAGTTTCACTTCCACCATAAAAATCAATACACATTTTCAAAAGATTCTTTGCTCGAACCAAATCAATACACTTCATCAGCGAAGTGCTCAGTAATATTCGCAAATTGAAATTTCTTGCCAGAAAGATGGTGAGTCAACACAGAACTAAAAGCAAACACTGCTTGCAAAATTTCCAAAAAGTTTCTACAACAAGTATCAGCCAACATAGTTGAAGAGATTAGAACAAGTTGAAAATGGATAGGCAATGACATCAACAAGTTGTCTTCATCATCGACAGTCCCAAAACAATAACAACGCAACATGTGTGTATGTAAATATGTACGTATAAAAATTTACATGCATAGACAAATATATATGCGTACATATATACATCTGCTAAATTCGACCCTTAAAACAAATAAACAAAATAGTATGTACATACACATTCTGTTTAAGTGTTTCCCAATGGCATACTGTCAGCGCGAAAACCCTTTGGCGCCTTCATCAAATGACTACATTTGCCTTGAACGCATTTTTTCTTCTTCCGACTCACTGCTTTCCGGGTATTTTGATTAAAGTTCAAATGTCAAACGTTTGTTGGAAGTAATTAGCCTTGAAAGCTCATGCTGGCTTAGGAAGGGTATATCGATGTATATGATGTATTGAGATATATGTACATATGTATGTATGTATGTATGTACTTACTATGTGGGCCTAATATGTATGCGCTATGGTGTAAGGACACGGAAAGTGTTGCGAATATAACGAAAATGGAAAATGTAAAAGCTTTTAAAAAGAGCTTTTGATGCGAGATTAAGAGAATGTATAGAAAGGCATATGAAAACGGAATATGAAAACAAAAGTAAATAGCCACGCAGAAATAAGGAAGTAAAGAGAAATTTCGCCTAAAAAAAGCTATATACGAAAAAACTTGCAAGCTTAGAGAGTAGGAGAGAGAGAGAGAGA
>NW_016240240.1:0-1058 GCF_001687245.7 Rhagoletis zephyria | reverse complement strand
TGCTGATGATTTGCAGCACTTTTCTGGGCCAAAAATCTTTGATTTTTTTCACCACAAGAATGCTGTGCTTTACCTGCTCAGTGAAGCAAGTGCTACAAAGAGAATTGTACACTAAACAATTTCTTGCCTAAAGCGAGTACCCCCTTTTTGTTGGCGCAGTAGGACGAGAACTAGAAAATGAAACTTTTTGTTTTGTACATTGCTCGACTGAAAAGCGAAATTAAAATAAAAAAGCTAAAGTTCAAACTCGCACTAAGATGCATTACTTTGGCAGCACGGCGGCACATAACTTTCAAAAAGTGCATTTGGGCTCAGTCAGACTGGTTGCATCTCGTTAGCGGGTGCTGCAAACTCACAGGTCAGCAAAAAAGATAAATCAGTTGCCACAGTTGGTGACGTTGGTGGNTATGGTGAATCAGTATTAGGCGATCGGCTGATTCAATTATAGTTCAACTGATTTCCCCTTTTCCCTTCTTTTCCTCTTTTGACTGGGCACAAAAGCAGCTACCCATTAACATTTCACAGAGTGCCCAACCTTGCTGACCAAATCGGTTTTCCTTTCCCCATCACTTCCTCTCTCCCTCTCTTTGTATTCTCCTTGCTCAACTAGGCTCAACATGCAAATGACGCGTAACAGAATTTTTCTCCATTTTCATTCTTGGACAAAAAAGGGCAAGGAGGGAAAAGCTGTTTAGAGTCAAGCGTTACAATTTTTTTGCATTGAGGCCAGCACTAGCATTACTGCATATCATGCCATTGACAACCACCAGCGGTGCACCACATCTTTCTTTCTTAGAGCAGGAACTCAGCAGGCACTACTCGCTGTTTGTGCTATGTCAATTTCTGCTATGTATTTTTTTCCTCCCTCACTGACTATTTTATCCCCTAAAAAGAAAGGCATTCTATCTCATTTCGCATATCACCATAACTAACACGCGTTCCCTTTTTTCCGCCGCTCACCTCTTAGTAAGTTTTATTTTAATAAGCGATGCTTGATGCCAAAGTCAACGCAGTAACAACACCAGAAAGTTGCTAAATGTTGCAATCACAAATGGTGC
>NW_016240239.1:0-1058 GCF_001687245.7 Rhagoletis zephyria | reverse complement strand
TGTGGTGAGAGGGAAAGTTGAGGGGAAGCAGGCTACTTCTAGAAACACACACACACACACAGACGACCACTTTAGTGCAGCATCATCATCAGCCACGAAACAAGCAAACACAAGCAAGCAAGCACCACTAAGCAACCACATACGCATGTTTTGCAGGACTACCGTTGTCGCAACACCACCACCACCACCACCACCTTCATTTGCCTTGAAAATGGCATTTTTACGATTCACTGGCGGTGCGTGCACTCACACACCAGTGCAACAGAACACAGTGGCAAACGGGAGATGAGGCGCAGAAACGACTAATAGCAAATTAAAAAGGTGAACTTCAGACTAAATGGCTGGTGATTCACTGGCTGGTGGTAGAAGTTTGTGCTGCTTTAGATTGAAAAGGAAGCTTGGCTAACTAAAAAAAAGAAGATTAGCCAGCATCAGCAGTGCTGCAAAAATCAAACAAACACGTCACTGAATGGCTGCAGCAGATGCCTTCATTATCGAGGTGGCAGCGCTAGGTGATTGTGGCCGTAATGAAAGCGATTAGCTATTTGCCAGCACAAAAAGATGATGTACAGCACTGATGCCGTGCACATCTGGAGCAGCACACTGTTGCTGCTGTACAGCAGCAGCGGTCTGTGTTTAAGTTTTTGCTGTGGTGCTGATAACGTCAATACTACAGTGACGACCATTTCTGTGATGCTCTTTGCATAATCGTAGCACCAGTCTTGCATTTTGGATAAGCAGGCCTGTTTCCTCTTATTTCCCTTTTTGCATCAATGATTGAGAGCAGCAATGGCTGTCACGTGCGCAGTTCAGCGAGGGTAAAGGTCACCAAGGGCGACCAGTCAAGAAAAAACAATGGACAGCAGAAAAAGTTGATGATCAGATTTGTGATTTTATTTATCAGCTCAATGTGCGTACAATTTAATTGTCATCGTAACACTGAACCAAGAACAAAAAGAACAAATCAAGGACCAGTCAATAAATAGTGGCGTTTTGATGTGGTGTCTGGGTGCTTATTTGTCGTGCAGATGCTGAACGCAGTCCTTGGCGTCCTTTCC
>NW_016240238.1:891-1058 GCF_001687245.7 Rhagoletis zephyria | reverse complement strand
CATGTAACCATAAGTAGGCGTGGCTACGCCCATTTGCCAACATTTTTTTTAGTATTCTTATTTTTCTTCTAAAACTCATTGTCAATATCAATATTGAGTGAATTATCTTCAGTAGTTACTAAAATATCGCACTTTTCGTATTTCTGAAAATTACCGTTATATGGGAG
>NW_016240238.1:0-801 GCF_001687245.7 Rhagoletis zephyria | reverse complement strand
CGCTTAATCGATTTCTCTTTTCATTCTGATCATTTATGTATACATTTGTCTATATCTATCTCGATTCGTTTTGCCTGTTACAAACAACCGTTATGTGAACAAAGTTATAATACCCTTGTCAGGTGACACCTTTCCTTTAAAAAAAGAATTATAGTAATCGGTTAACGTGGTCGTCTAAAGTTAAGCGGTAACATACATAAAAAAAGAACTATTCCGATGATATACAAACTTATGGCGTTTTTTTTTTTTTATTTAAAAATTTTGCCCTACATTGTAACATTTGCACTAGGTTACTTTTCATCCAGAAAAATGGCTATATTAGTATTAGGTACTTTTCTTAGACGGAGGGCGATATTTTGAGAAATGAACACGTGAAGCTGTGAAAGGGCTGAAGAAAACAGGCCAACATATTTTTCACATATAGCACATATATATATAGATATCCAATTTTTTGTTATAACTCTATTCTATATAAGCTTTATCTCCTATACCACTGATTGCTCAGATACCAGTTTTTGCGATATATATCCTTTATGTAGGAAGCTAAACCCATTCAATTGTGTTACCGGTTTACATACCGATCACACAGCAGTCAAAATCACTTAGTTTGGTGCTGTATAAGGTATATCTTCCATACCTCTGATTGTTTAGATATTATTTTTTTAATGCATATGTATCTCCTCTATCTATATATGCTGTGAATATATAAATTTTTTCAACGGCAGTAATCTGTTAAAGTAAAATTTTCAGAGGTTCATGAAAGGTATAAAGCCTTCGGCATAGCCGAAGACAGCGCTGCTC
>NW_016240237.1:0-1058 GCF_001687245.7 Rhagoletis zephyria | reverse complement strand
TCAATCTGGTCGCGGACGTACTATCACGGCAACCACTGGAGACCCTCCGACAAGCGATAACGGCGGAACCACAATGTAAGTGGTGGCATAAGCGCGTAGGCGAAGTACGCGCCAACCCGGAGAAATACAACAGAAACCCTCGGGAAAAATGCTTTCACAGGTGGCTTCGGAGCCCTTCGCAACGATCTGCACAGACTTCGTCGGACCCCTACCGCGATCTACACATGGCAACACCATGCTATTGGTGTTCTTCGACCGTTTCAGCAAGTGGGTGGAGCTAGCCCCAATGAGACGCGCTCCGGCAGAAGGCCTCCGCCGTGCGTTCAGGAAGCGAATTCTAGCGAGATTTGGCGTTCCGAAGATACTCATCTCGGACAACGGCGTCCAGTTCACCAGCACGCTGTGGCAACGCTACCTCCAAGAGATGGGAATACGACAGCAGTTTACCGCGCCATACACCCCCCAGGAGAACCCAACAGAGCGCGCTAACCGGACGGTCAAGCGAATAATAGCTCAACTCACCAGATCACAACACCAGCGATGGGACGATCTCCTCCCTGAAATTGAGCTAGCCAGGAGGTACCAGTGTCACCGCCTCTTCTGGGTACAGCCCAGCTTTTCTCGTCCAAGGCCGTGAGCCACTACTACCTGGAGCACTCTTTGACGAGATCACCATTGGGACGGNGCCACGACTACCTGGAGCACTCTTTGACGAGATCAACATTGGGACGGGCACTATTTCCCCTACTGCCGAGGAGAAGTCCAGCAGGATGCAGGAGGCATTCAGGATTGTCCGGCAAAATATGGAGAGAGCGGCGACGGACCAGGCCCGCCACTACAACCTCAGACGTCGAAAATGGACCCCTATCCCAGGCCGCGGACGGATTCGCAGCGAAATTGGCACCCAAATATGACGGCTCCTACAAAATCCTGAGGTACATATCACCGGTGATCGTCCAGTTACGCAAGACCGATGGATAAAGGGGAAAGACGGCCAATATCACGGAAGTAAAGACGTATCATACCAGCGAGGCCATATAGACACAAGGAGACACAAA
>NW_016240236.1:0-1058 GCF_001687245.7 Rhagoletis zephyria | reverse complement strand
TTTTTCACAAAATGTGAAGTGTCTGAAACTGACTAGGGTTTAACTAGTCCAAAATATTAACACAAGGAGTATAAGAACTGAAGTATAAGGTATAAGAAAGTATGTGTCAAGTATGTACAGATAAATGAGATGCCTGTTAATCATAGACTGACAGGGTAATTCTGGCTACTGTCTTTCAACTCACCACAGTCTTTCGACAAAATCTTTCGTAAGACAATTTTTAATTCTGGCAACTGTCTTGAAAACATTGTTTTTTTTTTTTCTTTCAAAAGACTAATTGAAACATCTGATTTTTCTGAATATTAAACTAAATAAAAAAATATATATTTTTTTACAATTAAATTAGATTTAAAGAAAATTAAATAAAATTGGTTTTTAAAAATTAAATGGAATAACAAAATAAATATTTCCCTAAAACAATAAAATACAAAAAAATTAATAGAAAATTAAGTTAAAATTTGGAAAAATTTACATTAAAAAATACATACAATAAATTTCTTAAAATAAAATTAATTAAAAAAATATATATAAAAATATGTATATTAAACCAATAACTTTTAAAATTTAAAAGAAAACTAGATTAAAAAAGAAAAAAGCATGTAAATCGAAAAAAAGGAAAAATAAACAAGCTCCTAAAAATTGAATGTAATAAAAAAATCTATAAATTTCGTTTTAAATCAATAAAATATAAAAATTAAGAGAACATTAAATTAAAGCAAGAAAAAAATCATTTTTTATTATATAAAATTTAAATTTTTTTCTATTAAACCGGTAAAATCTAAATCTAAAAGAAAACTAATTAAAAAACAAGTAAGAGCAGCGCTGTCTTCGGCTATGCCGAAGGCTTCATACCTTTCATGAACATCTGCAAATTTTAGTTTGACGGATTACTGATTTTGAATACNATATAAAAAATCGCATCTAAACAATCAGAGGTATGGAAGATATACTTTATATGGCACCAATCTAAGTGATTTTCACTGCTATGTGATCGGTATGTAATTGTATGTATTGGGCTTAGTTTCCTACATAAAGGAGATATATCGCAAAAACTGGTA
>NW_016240235.1:0-1058 GCF_001687245.7 Rhagoletis zephyria | reverse complement strand
ATAACTTCTACCGCTTAGACTTTGTGCTTTTTCAATTTTTCCTAATAAAAAATCGTGGTACAAAGCTCAATACAAGTATTAAAAATAAAATGTTAACAAGCCACAATAACGTTGCATTTTTATTNGTCGAGTTTAAATAGCGGCAAATCAGCTGCACTTGATAGTAGTTGGTTGAATAAGGAAAATGAATTAGCAACAAGAGTTTACGGGATGTACATAGCTCAGTGGTTAACGCTTCTGACGTTGAACATCGAATACGCAGGTTCGATCCCTGCTGAAGTCTAGAAAAAAGAAGTCCGATGAGGAGATGTGGTGATCTCCGAAATAGCTGCTATAACTTCTACCGCTTAGACTTTGTGCTTTTTCAATTTTTCCTAATAAAAAATCGTGGTACAAAGCTCAATACAAGTATTAAAAATAAAATGTTAACAAGCCACAATAACGTTGCATTTTTATTTAAAATTTTCGGTAAGGAATAAGCGAGTGGATGAAAAATATATAACGGTAAGAACAGCCCATATATATGTATATGAAAGAATACACACATGCGACGACTCTAGCCATTATGTGTCACTCCTTTAAATTATAGTTATTTTTTTCTTATTGTATATAAAAAATAACGGTCGCAACACTTTAGTAAATATTAATCCGTATAGTAACTTAGTATATATTAAAGACTAGAAGATGGCCNGCCCATATATATGTATATGAAAGAATACACACATGCGACGACTCTAGCCATTATGTGTCACTCCTTTAAATTATAGTTATTTTTTTCTTATTGTATATAAAAAATAACGGTTGCAACACTTTAGTAAATATTAATCCGTATATTAACTTAGTATATATTAAAGACTAGAAGATGGCCCGGTGAACTTCATATCATCTAAAATTTATTTGAATTTCACTTTGAACAATTATAACAAATCTTCAAAAAGCAATACAATGAGATCATTAATACTGCCTGCTGTTATAGCTGATAAATGATTCCACACCTAGGAGATGTGTAACGCCCCATTTTACAAACTCATTTATATACATATATCTTTCCACAAGCA
>NW_016240234.1:0-1058 GCF_001687245.7 Rhagoletis zephyria | reverse complement strand
TATGTATTGCATATCATATATCATAGTAGGGTTATGTTCATCTTTATACATACATATGTAAGTATGTACCTATTTTCTTGGTTTAATTTTGTATATGAGATCTCGAAAAAATGATACATGAATATCTTTAAAAAGCAATTAAACAATTTTAAGCACTCCTAAATAAAAATTACTATATTAACCTTTTTGTGTCATTGATACATATGTACATACACATTATTAGGTAAAGTAACATGGCGCGTTATTTAATTTAAATTGTTGTACATATATGGTCGATTTTATGTATAACTTAGAGCAGCTACCCAGTCGGACTTGGCTGCTTCCAAGCAGTAGTTCCAAAAAAATTAAGTCTTTATTTCTCTTTTATACAGGCATGAAACACAGCAAGAAGGCAATTTTGCATGATGTGGTTGTTGTTGGTTTGGAGAGCTTTGTAGAGTTTTTAATCTCTTTCGGATTTATTTGTCGAAGTCAAAAAAGGATTACAAAATTCTGACTTTAGCAGTGAAGTTTTCACGACCTACAGATTTTTAGCGTTCCAATAGTAGTGAAAAAATACTTTAGTTATTTCTTTATGTATATTTTTCCAATCTTTGGTGAAATTATTTTTTTCCAATATTTTCGGTAAAATAAAGATTATTTATACAATGACCATGACCATACAACCATGTTGATCTCTTCGCCAACGTGAAAAACGAAGACAATGGGTATGTAGATACTATGAATGTATATTCCTTATCTTAACTTTACGGCATTTACAAATTGACGAGAGTTGATAATTTGTCTTAATATTTTTAATGTTCCTTATTTGTTTATAAAAATTAGTATAATCTTTAACAAAAACCATATAAATCCAAGCTTGATTCTTTGTGCAACATTTGAAAAAAAAAAATCAACCAACTTTCGTAAAAATTTCGAACTTTTTAGTTCGATATTTAAGAAATATTTCCCATTCAATTTTACTGCAAGTTTAAAGTAACTGACTTTTGGCATTTTTTTTTATTGATGTTAGTTGTTGTTGTTGTTGTTGTAGCGGCACTACTAAGCCCCGCCTGTTT
>NW_016240233.1:0-1058 GCF_001687245.7 Rhagoletis zephyria | reverse complement strand
TTTTTTTTTCTGTCAAACTCACGCATACGTATACGCATGTTATGGAGATCCGCCTTAACTGTAGCCCGGGGTTTTTTTTTTTTTTTGAAAAATAGGTCCTTTTTTATTTTATTTAAATTTCATTAAATAGTTTTAAAATTTTAATTCTTATTTGCATTTGCCAGCAGTGTAAACTTTGAGAGATTAGTACACGCAAGTCTTTTTCAGATGTATTTTTTCTTAGACTTTTTATCTATAAAAAAGAAGAAAAAAAAATAATAACTGTATAGGGTGGTTCGAATGAGTGGCCGTCTTAGTCACCAGTCAATTAAAAAACTATCAACAACTTTTTAATAAGAAAGTCTCTTATTTTTATACTTTTAACTAACTTCAAACAAATTAGTAGGTTAGCAATTCGTCGGGATATTTTTTTTTTATGTACATACATGTGTTAACGTATAGCTTTGGACCACGTTAACCGATTTAGTTAACTCTGGAAAAGTTAATACCCATACCTACTTGATTTAGATCCGACCTTTGGATCATAAAGTAATTAAAAGTACTCCTAAATATGTATATAAGAATTGAGGTCGGCTGTGATTTACATTTTGAAATTCGATTCTGTAAAGTAGTTCACGTACACGATTCAATCATGTTCACACATTCCTAAAAAATTCAACCCAGAATGTATGCCATAAGGAAATCACGTTTGTGCTCGCACTCTTATTTTGACGTCTTTCAATAAGTCTTCTACCTTTTAAGTGTGTCTTGCCCATCGTTTTAATAACGTTATTGTGGACTGCTGCATGTGTCCGTTGGTCGGGAGGGCAGTAAAACCGTTGGGATTAATTAATTAATTATTAGGCGTTGGCTGAAAATGTAACCGTTATTGGTAGACGAGATATACTCAACTATTTTATATACTTACAGTTTTGCATATAACATACCATTTTAACAAAAAACCAACATTGATATTGTGTAAAATAAAAAATTTATGAAATATTCGCCAACTTTCTTTTTAGAAATGGTGGAAGCTATGAAAAAGGTCGCATCCCTAGATGTTGAATTAACTGTCGAAG
>NW_016240232.1:0-1058 GCF_001687245.7 Rhagoletis zephyria | reverse complement strand
AAAGACCTCATATCTAAACAATCAGTTGTATGGGAGCTGGAGGTTATAGAGACCCGATCTTTGATATTTTCACTGTAAGTCTTCTGTTGATAATGAGTAAAAACACCGCGAAATTTCATGGACCTAGCTACATAAATGGAGGAGTTATAACGAGGGAGCTATAGGTTATAGTTACCCCAGCTTTTTAATTTTGACTGTAAGTTTTATGTTGATAATTATTGAAAACAGTGCGGAATTTCATGTTCCTAGCTATGTAAATGGCGGAGTTATAGCGAAAAATTTTATATCTGAACAATCAGTTGTATGGGAGCTATAGGTTATAGTGACCCGATCTTTGTAATTTTCACTCTAAGTATTCTGTTTATAATTGGTGCAAGTACTGCAAAATTTCATGTTCCTAGCTGCATAAATGGAGAAGTTATAACGGAAAATCTCATATCTNAAACGGGGACGCGTGTCCGTTTTTCTGATAAAAGCAATTAATTACTTACCCTCGAACAATAATAACGAAGTTGGTTGTCGTTTTCAATAATTATAATGCAAAAATTCATTGACGACTTTTGTGCAGCTATATTGTGCTATTCGAATCACTGTGCGCTGACATAATTTCCACATTGCGCACCATGACTTAAAGCATGCGAAGCGTGCACGTCAATTTCTAACGCAGTGAATTATCAACATTCAAGATACATATTTAACGTATTCTTATAATCTCAATGGTATATACAGTGCGAATACATCTGCATATCCATTTATGCAAAATCGCGTATGCGACAAGTGTGCGCTAATATCATCACAAATCGAACAGAAAATAACGATCCATTGCGAAAATAAACATAAGAAAAACATTCGAAACACTTGCGTCTCAACTCACACTTGCAAATATATAAACTTGTATTTACATATATTTCTGTTTGGTTCACTGAAATCCACTCCCAAGCATACCCATACACTATCAGGGCCTAAACGCCACATTTCGCATTCATTGCATATCCCTTGAGCCAAATTCGCCTATGCGCTTGGATTTGTTTTCCATCTGCGGATCATTCACTCGCTGC
>NW_016240231.1:0-1058 GCF_001687245.7 Rhagoletis zephyria | reverse complement strand
CTAATGCATGAAAATCCTAACCTCAAAAAAATCACCCGTTACAATGCAAGATACTCAAAATACTATCTTTGAAAAAAATTCTTCGGTATACTTTATAGAAAACTAGAAAAACGGTCGAATTTCGACAGTAAGTGTCACTCCTAGTAATTTATTGTTGTGCACGTAAAAAAAAAAAATGTTGCCCATAATTTTAGTAAAATATTAGTAGTAAAGTGGTTCAAAAAACACTAACAATTAAAAAACAACATGAAGTACAAGGTTGTTTTTAATTTTCATTCTGTCATTTACCATCTTTAATGCGGACAGTGCAGTAATCAGTTTAAATTTTAGCGGAAAATGGTACCTCTAAACAAAAACGCTATGAAAGTAGTTGTACTGTACATTAAAGATAAAAATTAAACACATAAACCACATAGCACAAAAAATGCGCCAACCGTATTTATTATATGTATATGTATATGTATTTTGTTCTTCCAGGGCTACAACCGCACTGCCTCAACTCAGGCTGGCTATCAGCTTTGCGGCATTGCAGTCACCTTGCTGGTTGCCATTGTTGGTGGTGTTTTAACAGGTAAGGCCGAGGGGACAACACACAAAATAAATATATACATTAAGGCGGAGTAATTTGTTCGGAGCAAAACTTCTCAATTCTACGATAATTTCCGTGCAAAAATGGCGAACAATTTTCAAAAGAAAAAGCAGTACATCGTCTGAAGAAAACTTTGAAAAAAATTTTGTAAATGAAAAATTAATTTCGTTCAGAAAAAATTATAATACACTGATTTTTCTTTTAAAATTTGGGAGTGTCAAATGTCACTTTTGGTATATAGTTTGTTCACCGCTTCTGCTTAGAATCGAACGTAGAATTCGAATATGTCAAACACTATTTTCGAAATTAAATTACTCCACCCTAATATACATATATTTTAATTAACTTAACTCTGATAATAAAATTGAATTCAACATCACCTTTTTTGCTACTTCGCAGGCGCTGCACTTAAATACACCGGCGTGCGCAAATTACAGAAGGATGAACAGCATCAGGATGAGCTATTCTG
>NW_016240230.1:0-1058 GCF_001687245.7 Rhagoletis zephyria | reverse complement strand
TCGGATGTCTTGTTGGGCCATTTAAATGGAATTGCGCAGGAGTCTAGTACGTATGTATGTGTATGCTTGATAGCTTCTTGGAGCTACTACTTGACTAGATAGCAAGCTGGCAAATGACAGATTGTAATGCCAAGGGCGCTATTGATGTTGTTGCCGGTGATAGCATCTCATTAGCAGCTACACCATCATCATCGCAAACTCCAGTCCCCGCCAGCGATAACCATTCTATATCTCTATATTAGCACCAAGCTCGTCACAGACAGCGACAATTCATCAATAAAAAAAAAGAGTGTTTATTTGCCGCTTACCGGCTCAGTGCCGGCGTTTTTACTTTTTGTTTTAACTTTTTGTCGTATTGCTTTGCTTTGCTATGGTCCATTGTTTCGTATTAAAGCAGTTGCAGCTAGGCACCAGTGAAGGAGTGTGGAGAAAGGACGGGGGGGAGCCAACAAAAAATAGTTAACAGCAGCATCAGCTTGAGCTCCAATATTTAGTCGCTATCAGCGCGCATGTGCCTTTACTTGTGTAGCTGAGATTGCCATTTGTTTTCATTTATTTATCAAGCTCTTAACATCCGGCTAGGCTAGTGCGGGCAGGGTTCCGCTAGGTTGGTTAGTGACTTGGTGAGGCGTTGATTGGGTGATGACGACTGAAGTGTGGCTATAGGTTTTTTCCGCTACGTTTTTATGATCCTTTGTCTGGTATTCAAACAATTTCTGAGTAAACAAGTACATAAATCGTTGCGGAAGCAATATTATAAATAAATATAGTTAACTAAACGTGAAAAGGTGCCAAGTCTATTTTTTGAAATTGTTCAGGAGAGACGAAAACTCGATGTAGTTTCTCATTATCTGTTATTCTGCATCAAAAATTTAATTTTGATAAGAGTGGACTTGGCAACTTTTCAACTTTAGGTAGCTATACACATATTTTATTTACAAATATTTGGTTTTATTGTATGCTCGTATGCCAGGTCCGTAGCCAGGAATATTTTTTGGGGGAACTTAACAGCAAAAAACAAGTAAGAGCAGCGCTGTCTTCGGCTATGCCGAAGGCTT
>NW_016240229.1:0-1058 GCF_001687245.7 Rhagoletis zephyria | reverse complement strand
TTTATCTCTTATACCACTGATTGTTCCTATACCAGTTTTTGTGATATATCTCCTTTAAGTAAGAAGCTAAACGCATTAAATTGTGTTACCGGTTTACATACCGATCACACAGCAGTGAAAATCACTTTGATTGGTGCTATATAGGGTATATCCTGCATACCTCTGATTGTTTAGATAAGGTTTTTTATATATGTAACTCCTCTATCTATGTGTGCTGTGAATATATAACTTTTTTCAAATGCAGTAATCTGTTAAAGTAAAGTTTTCAGATGTTCATGAAAGGTATGAAGCCTTCGGCATAGCCGAAGACAGCGTTGCTCTTACTTGTTTTTTGTTTTAATAAAGACTTAAATATATTCGGAAATTTAGAATTTGGCTTGATAAATACACAAAATTTACGGCTTTCATAAATAATTTAATCTTACAATGGACTTGTTTCATTTTAAACTTACATTTCAGAAAACTCCATTCAATGCTATAATTACGATTTGAGTTTTCCAGTTTATAAAACACAAGCGTTATTTATGTACTTAACTATTGATATTATTCTTCATTACGCAGTTTAGCAGGAGCTGCTAAAACTGTGCGAGTTCGTTCGACAACCTAAATGGTTTGTCTTGGAATTGGTGCTTTTAATAAATTTATCTATAAAATGAATAATTTTGCGGTAGCTTTGGGACTATTTAATAATATAATAAATTTGCAACAGAAAAGGAGAATGTTCCATCCTGGCATCTATAAAAGAATCAGTTTGCTCTTCTGACCCTGCGAAATAATATACATCCATCGAATTACACATATACCTATCTGAATGCAAAAATTAAATAAAATTATACTTACATCTTTCTGAATATTNAGCTTTGGGACTATTTAATAATATAATAAATTTGCAACAGAAAAGGAGAATGTTCCATCCTGGCATCTATAAAAGAATCAGTTTGCTCTTCTGACCCTGCGAAATAATATACATCCATCGAATTACACATATACCTATCTGAATGCAAAAATTAAATAAAATTATACTTACATCTTTCTGAATATTTTCTTTTTTGTGCCAT
>NW_016240228.1:0-1058 GCF_001687245.7 Rhagoletis zephyria | reverse complement strand
CAACAAATTTGCATTCTGCGTTCTTCAATGTTGGAATCATTCTGCTCTCAATTATGGCCACGTATTATACTAGAAAAAAATCATTTTCATTAAATTCATCGAAAATCGACTTCATACTAACTGGTATGAAAGAAGATTGTCTTATTCGACTGTTTCTTCTTAAGGATTTACTTCGCGAACTCAACTTCGACGATATTATTACAATTTTTGCAAGTATCGTTACAACAATATAATATTGATGTAGGGTTATAATACGAGTACGAGTATTTTAGATTTGACCCAATTTCATTAGTGTTAGGGCGCCACGTATCCTCCGGCCCTTTAGCCCGCACAAATGTTACTCCGGCCCCGCCGACAAGTAAATAACTACCACAAATAATATGCGGAACAGTGTACAAAGTCGATGGGTATTAGAAAAAATCAATGCATACTACTTGCAAATATTCAGCTAGCTAAACCGGGCGTGAATACTACCGCTCAACTCTGCACGATTGGCTGTCACCCAACATCAACAACGCCAACCAAGCGAGTGTGTGGCAGCATGCCGCATGCGTTCGTCATTTACTGCCCTCAATGCCCTGAGGCGCAAAGCATTGCCCCTTACTATTTTGATGATTTTATTCTGTTTTTTTTTTTGTTTTTTTTTTTTTTNAACACGCCACAACATATACATACATATATGTATATATTTTGCTGCACCCAAAATTACAATGCGAACATGCTAACAAATCATCCTTATGCCATGCTGCCCTAATGCTATATTTTCTACTGTAATACGAACTATATTTATTTTTTCAACTTTTTTTCTCTTGACGTGCCCGTGCCCTCTTTCTGTTCCTCACTTACAGTGTACGCATTCCACTCATTTGTTGCAACAATTCGTTTGCAATTTGTTTGCTATTTTTCGAATTTTTTCTTCGGAATCAACGCAAGATTATATGCCCCGCGACACTTGCCTAAAGCTCTGACTCATTGCCGTACTCATCAACTCACTTGCACTTTTCGTCTGCATCGTCTTCGATATGTATGTTTGCAGATAAATCATACGTCAGATATGT
>NW_016240227.1:0-1058 GCF_001687245.7 Rhagoletis zephyria | reverse complement strand
TGTTGGGCCGTTTAAATGGAATTGCGCTGGAGTCTAATATATATATATTGGATGTTATGTCGATTATAATTTGCATGCAAATAACAAAATTTCGAATGTGAATATTTTAATGACTAAAACCAATAGATTTTCCCGAATATTCTTTTATAAGCAAAGTGGCATACAAACGCATGAACACATGGATACATTGCAGAAGTATGTTAAGGTGGTAAAAAAAGAAATTCCGAGATAGGGTTCGGGGCACCTTCCAAAATTTTTTGCACTTGACGAAAGAGGTGCTGGCACCAAACTTAACCTAAGAATATTTCAAATTTAAATTAGTAGAAAAAATATAACAAGCGTCAGTTTTCATGGCAACAGTAGCTTTTTGTAAAAAATCACCAATATTTTTGTCAGTTTCATGGCGATTTAATAGCGCATTTCAAGTTCATTGAGCGCCCTGTATTGGTTGCAGTAGAAAATTTTAATGTTGGTATAGATATTATAAATACCAAAAGGAAAAAACTGAGGGTGTGCCTTATTCTCTACGATGACCATTTTCCACCATACAAAACTTGGACGACTCTAATATAAAAAATATACAGTCCAAAGACTGTAATTTGCTTGAGTCTTTTTCAGTATGAGTGCAGTATTTTAATAATTTTTACTACATTCTAGATAACACTGGGTTACAAATGTTTCTTTTGAAAAGATAACAAGAAACGTACATATACTCGTATGGGCTTTCTCAGCTCAAAACGAATGGTAAGCAGAATAATTTGTGTTGAACTTACAAAATAAAGGCATCTACGAAAATATAAAAACTTTTAACAAATTTTTATAGGATTTGAAAAATTTTAATTAAATTTTTTTTTTCAATTTTTATTGTGGCGTATTAATTTCTTTACAACAACAAGATTTTGAGGTATAATGTTACTTAATGAATGTGAATAGAAATTCACTCCCGCCTAATTATAATGGAAGTGAATTCTTATTCTAATCATTTACCAGCAACAATATTCATAAACTCGCTGAGTTGTTTCTTGTCAAAATCAAAATTTTTCCAACTTTCTGCGTTT
>NW_016240226.1:0-1058 GCF_001687245.7 Rhagoletis zephyria | reverse complement strand
GATCTGGAGACACCCATGTAGCTTGATGGATCTTTTTATGCTAGAATCTATTTAGTACTACATACTACCAAGTTTCGGACCCTGGCGTAGTCGATCAGCCTCAGCCCGTTATCGGACGTTTCGACGTGGAGGCTTAATTTTCCGGCAGTGGCGCCAAGATACCTTTGTTGCCCTCCTTGGCATTGAAATCGCCAAGCACGATTTTTATACGTGTCGGGGGCAGCGCTAATAAATTAAACGGAAGTGCTTTGAAGTAAGCAAGAATAACTTGATACAAACCGGAGGATCCCCATGTCCAATTTTTAAATAAATTTACTAATTATTTTGTTAGCATTGAGTGTATAATATGGTATATAAATAGTTTATACATAGGAAACAATTTTAAAGTTAGAGGAAGGGGGGTCGAAATAATGGAGCTAGCATTTGGTGGTACTATTTTTGAATATATAGGCAAAAATTTAGAAGTTAGGGGGAGGGCTCTATAGTTACTCTTCTTCAATATTGAAGGTGAAAGATAGCAAGAGCTTAAAATTCGATTGAAGCACGATTAGCCTCTATCAATGCAAACGACAGATTTTTGTCTAAAATAATAACTAAATAGGAAGGAAAAAAAATCATTGTCTGAAAAAGTGTATCTTGTTAAGACTGCTGTTACTACCATTCAAGGTGTGCAGAGTGAACTTGGGCAAAAAATCAACGAAAAATTGGATACCATTCTACAAAAAAAATTAAAGGTTTAAGGAACTTAAGGGAGGTGTGCTAAGTAGTCAAATAGCCGCAAGTGGCAGCTGTTAAGCAAGGATCAATGACATGTAAATTTCTACAAATTTGTACATTTTGGCAGTGTCGGAATTTTGGAGTGCTGTTGTCTGAAAATCTTTTTATTGAGCTAAACACAAATTTCTAAACAACAACACTATGTGACTGCCAAAATGAACACATTTGTACAGATGTACATATCGTATGATTCCTGCTTAACAGGGTTGCGTGATTTCAAATCCTTTTTAACTTAAAATCCGCCTTTAATTAACAAATATATTTGATTTGTGATTTGATTT
>NW_016240225.1:0-1058 GCF_001687245.7 Rhagoletis zephyria | reverse complement strand
GTGTTGCATCTGACGGTGGTGGAGTTGTGGTGTAGTCGTCTCTGGCACACGCAGCACTTATATGTTCCTGGTCTCGGGTTTGACTCAATGCCAGCCCTGATCAGAAGTATGCGAAGAAGATGTAAACCTATGGACGTACAACTTTTGAGGGATTTCTACGACTTAAACGGGGTTAGATCGCCGAAACAACAGCCCTTGGTCGGGCACAACTCGAGTAATTCCGGTATGTAGAACCGGCTGACGTGAGAATGGGCAAAGCGTTAGATTGGTTCCGCTCATAAGTATGCGGCAAAAAACTTGTGGTAAGATTGAACGGGTTCACTTCCAACTAGATCGCTGTTGCTCAGGGGTCGGATATTGGTAACAATATTAATTCGGAATTTTTAATGTTTGCTGATGATCTAAAAAAATTTCCGACAAATAACATGCGCCGCCGACTGTGAGGCTTTACAATCGGGCATAAACCAGCTTTATGACTGGTGCCTGGTCAACAAACTAAATTTGAATATTAAAAAAAATGTACCGTAATGTTATTTTCTCGCTCACTTAACCCAAGTCTCTTTGAATATACACTAGGCCGCAATATACTAGAAAATGTATCTACTATGATTTAGCAATACAGATGCACTGATTAACTTGTACTCAATGCTAGTACGGCCGTCACTGGAATACTGCTCAGTTGCATGGTCTCCATATACTGATATGCTTGTAAACAGAATTGAAAATATTCAATATAAGTTTTGTAAATTTGTATCTTCCGTCGGACGTCGCAAGTCCGAGAAACCAACGCAAATGCAGTCATGAAACGATTCAACTGAGAGTTTGACTTGCCGAAGACAGATATACGACCTAACACTCTTGAAAGTGATCATTGACTCACCGGAGGTACTTGAAAATTTTAGTATAGTTTGCCCTTATACATGCCTGAGAAGGAACCGTCTACTCTTTACGACGAAATCATTAATTAATGATACACAATTCATTATTGAATAAAATTATGAGAGCTGTATGTTGTTAGTTGGTTCCTACTTATTACCATGCAATTGTTAATTAATTAT
>NW_016240224.1:0-1058 GCF_001687245.7 Rhagoletis zephyria | reverse complement strand
AAAAGTTTGCTTGGTAAATATTGTCAAAGTGCGTTCCAAACTCGAGACAACCACCTGACATATTCTTATCCTAAAGGCAGAAAACGAACAGGATATACAAATGGACTGCATACAGTCATACCAAAGTTATGATACTTGACTTTCCCTGATCTAAGCAAGCCATAAATCTCAATACTGATTGAGTAAATTCAGAACCGACGGTATTTTGGGCGTACAGGACAAGATTTCTTGCAACAGAGAAAAGCATTGTGTCTTAAAATCATTACAGCCACGTTCATTGATTAAAATTATTTTATATGCTGATATTTCCAGAAGGCATAAAAAATAACGAATATATTCTAAAGATGAAAGAATGGAAGAATTAACTACATACCAATAGTTTAAAAAGAGAAACAAAACTACAAGCCAATGAATGCGAAAAATGAGAACAAAACAAAACAAAAAACCAAGAAATATTTCGGCGGCTGTCGAAGAGAAAGTTTTTTTTTAATAACAGAGGGAGAATTAGAGAAAAGCTAATCTTAACATACATAGGTACATAGCAATTAATTGAGCAATCAGAATAAATAGAAGAGATTTTTTTATTGAGTTATAAAAATAGCGAGATTACGAAAAGTTTAAGAGGAGAGACAATGAAAAATTAAAAACAAACAAAAGTACCGAAACCGAACAAGTATGCATGTATGTAGTATAAAAATCTATTTAAGTGGTGGGTATCAAAGTTTTGAGAGAAGAGTGTATCCAGACCAAGAGAAAATGCTTGCATGTGCTCTGGGTATAAGAGTAGCAATAAGTTGTATTTTTTTCATTTGCTTGTGAGATAAATTCACTCTTCTAGCATTTTGTTTACTTTGTTTGTTTACTGCCAACAGAGAACAATGGAAGATGAGGCATGAAGAGTGGTTGAATATTCAAAGGAAAAGGGATCGAAGAGATTTGTTGCTTACACAGGCAGACAAGTTCTAATTTTAATTCAATTCTGAAGAACAATTTGGAGAAAAAAATAATATTTTTGAAAACCTAAGTATTGGGCCGTATGCATAAAAACTAAAAAAAAA
>NW_016240223.1:0-1058 GCF_001687245.7 Rhagoletis zephyria | reverse complement strand
TTGAAGGTGAGGGTAGAGAAGTATGTGTTACACATGTTATTTTATAAGATTATATTTACTTGAAATCAAAGTGCGGCGCACCGCAAAACTACTCGACCAACATCGCCTAAAGTAGAGAGCATTCAATCCTATGAACTGATATGGCCGCAACCGCAACAACAAAGTGACTAAATAAATGTTGAAAGTACTAAATGGGCGTAGTTGCTGTTGTAATGTGTGTATGTATGCATGTAGCAAAGGGCAAAACAAGACAAGGATTATGGTTATTTTTATGAACATTGAACTAATAACAATAGTAGCCGCTTATTGAAAAAGTAGCTTGTACGCAAGACTAAGTAGACGGCGGCACTTAAAGCAGTGATCCAGAGAGAAAGATGTATAAAGATGAATCGAATAGAAATAAAAGAAGAACAACATTAGCTGACAAGTTTGGAGAGCAAGCAGCTAAGCTGTACTAGATAATCAAAACTAAACCACTTTGGAGCAGACACTTAAATGCGTTCATAGTAAACTTACTGAAATATAAAATAGCTGAATTTTCAAGTAGAACTCAACCAGCAATGGATCACACACCCTTTGCTAAGTGAGCGCTGCAGGAATTTAAAAATATACAGTCTTGTATGGGAGCCTCGTAAACTTGGTGCATTCGCAATTTTTCCACATGGTTTATTGTGATTTATTTATTTACATAAAAATACTTGAAGAAAACTATAAATTCGCTCCAAATGCGTGAGCGTCTCTACTAANATTTTTCCACATGGTTTATTGTGATTTATTTATTTACATAAAAATACTTGAAGAAAACTATAAATTCGCTCCAAATGCGTGAGCGTCTCTACTAATAATAAAAAGGAGTGAACGATGACTTTGTTGAACTCGCACTGAATGCATTGAACCTCAAGCGACTTACACTACTGGTACAAGCGTACGTACTTACTTTGCTTAACACCAGTGACCGCACACAAACTATTCCGTTCATTCATTGCTATGTAGTGGCTGGCAGCTTCGCCACACTTCTACGCTCTGGCACTCGTCGAGGTTAGATTTAATGAAGCGCG
>NW_016240220.1:0-1059 GCF_001687245.7 Rhagoletis zephyria | reverse complement strand
ACCCGAAAGGCCTTTCGGAAGGGCTTTCAACTGCTGAAATTACCTACTGGGTAGAAAATTCTTTATCTTACAGCTTTACAGCTTTCCCTTTGTTAGTATACCTCCTGCGTGCAACGGCCTCACACTCCATAAGAAGATGTAGGGGAGTCTCTTTGGCCGCATCGCAGAAGCGACACAGGTCGCTAGACCAGATACCTAGTTTATACAGGTGCCCTCTGAGCCTACAGTAGCCCGTAAAAAAATCCTGTAATAATTCTTAGTTTCACCTTTGGGAGATCCATGAGTAGCCTGTATATTGTCAGATTGTAACCTCCTAATATGCTTTTAGCCTGACGATCGGCTTTCCTATAACATATCAGGCAGGTTTTACAATTCACTTTCGAGTGAATTCCGACCCCACTCAATTTAAATTCAAAGTGACTGGTGAAATTCACTCGGAAGTGAATTGCAGAATCTTATTTTAGCATTGTCAAAAAATCTTGATTTAGGAAACTATGCGGAAAGATATAATATGCAGAATAAGGGTTTTGCTTAGAGAATGCGTTGTTGGGGGCCCGTCAGTCATTCGAAAAAAATGTAGTTATAGCCTTGTNAGTAGAAAATTCTTTATCTTACAGCTTTACAGCTTTCCCTTTGTTAGTATACCTCCTGCGTGCAACGGCGTCACACTCCATAAGAAGGTGTAGGGGAGTCTCTTTGGCCGCATCGCAGAACCGACACAAGTCGTTGGACCAGATACCTAGTTTATACAGGTGCCCTCTGAGCCTACAGTAGCCCGTAAAAAATCCTGTAATAATTCTTAGTTTCACCTTTGGGAGATCCATGAGTAGCCTGTATCTTGTCAGATTGTAACCTCCTAATATGCTTTTAGCCTGACGATCGGCTTTCCTATAACATATCAGGCAGGTTTTACAATTCACTTTCGAGTGAATTCCGACCCCACTCAATTTAAATTCAAAGTGACTGGTGAAATTCACTCGGAAGTGATTTGCAGAATCTGTATGAATGCCTATTTTAGCATTGTCAAAAAATCTTGATTTAGGAAACTATGCGGAAAGA
>NW_016240219.1:0-1059 GCF_001687245.7 Rhagoletis zephyria | reverse complement strand
GCCTGGCGTCCTTCAAGAAGTACACCGAGCTGCTCTACTTGAGCTGCGGTACGGAGATGAACACCTTCCAGGACGCCTCCTACGACCACGGAGAGCGCTTCTGATCAGGGGGAGGAGGGTTTTCTTTTTCCTTTTCTTCGTTGCTGCAATCTTGTCCTGTGTGCAATCTGTTGCAGCGCTATCTAATCGTGATTTTAATGCTGCTGTTGCTGGTTGAGGCTTTCCAGCGGCCTGCACCATCATGGCATGATCATCGCCAGCTGATCATCGACAGTCAAACTCTGAAGTCAGGCTTGCACCACCAGGACAGCAGCTCAGCACAGCACAGATCATGCGGCACAATACTATACTGTACAGTAAATCACCTCAGACAAGAACAAATCTTCTTTTTCCGNCACAGATCATGCGGCACAATACTATACTGTACAGTAAATCACCTCAGACAAGAACAAATCTTCTTTTTCCGCCACCACCTTTAACCTTCTAACGTTTTCTTTCACTAAACTCCACTTTTGTGCTCTTTACTCACTTGTCAATTTTTATACGAACAAATCATAATATATTTTTAACCAAATAAAGCTCAACTGATGACGCAACTGATGATGTTTCACTCTAATGCTGTGCTTCGTCTGATTTCAAGAGGTCTGAGCAGTCGAGGTCTGGCTAACAGCAGCAGCAACGGCAGCATTACAGCACCTCGTTCGGTGGCAGTTCTCGGTGCTCCCTTTTGGAATGGTCAGCCTAAATCGGGCACCGAGCTGGCGCCAGATGCACTGCGAGCCAATGGACTGCTCGACAAGCTGACCGCCATTCAGTCCAATGTCATTGACATGGGTAATCTGCACTTGGGGCCGGATGCTGATAACTTTGAGAATCTTCCCAAAAGCTGGCCAAGTGGCAACCACAACAAGAATGCCTATTTAATTGCGCAGATGGTCAAGCAACTCAGCACCTCTGTAGCCAACCTCATCGACAAGGAGTATCTGCCAATGGTGCTCGGTGGAGATCATAGCATCGCCGTCGGCTCGGTCCTGGGCACATGTTCAGCCAAACGACTTC
>NW_016240218.1:871-1059 GCF_001687245.7 Rhagoletis zephyria | reverse complement strand
GGAAGCAGCGAGGGTGCGGAATGCGACCCCAATCGGACGTACCCGCACTGACGCCAAACGCGAGGTCGAAGAAATCTTGCAGCCGAGCTTGAGGACCGAGATCTTTTTGCAGCTTGTTGAGGACATCGAGGGGCACGATGCCGCGTACACCACCGCCATCGATCGTCAGTATGCGCGGTCCCGCAGTC
>NW_016240218.1:0-834 GCF_001687245.7 Rhagoletis zephyria | reverse complement strand
TCTACGACGTAGCGGTACTCTTCGCCCGCCCACGGTCTTCCAAACCGCCTGACGCACAGGTCGCACAGCGTGTGACCGCATTCGAGAACATGTTGCGGAGAGCCAGCCAGGCAGGAGATGCATATTTCGGTGGAAAACAACATCTTGCGAGCGTCGCAACGCCCCAGCGACGTCAGGCTGTTTCTGTGCTGACGTAGAGCCCAGTCTTGCTTTCCGTCCCTCCGGCAAGCCAACGAGGCAAATTTGGCGAGTATCTTGAAGCGGCCGTCCTTGCAGATGCTGTTCTGAAGCGCTCTCTCGCCCGGGTGCGAGAGGGCTGCATGGTTGGATCGGAGAGCCGTACTCAGAGGCTCGTTGTAGAGCTCTTGAAAAATGTCGCAAGCCCTGAAAGCTGTTTCAATCAGCCAGAAGCGGCCGGCGCTGGTGTTGCATGGCCGGGGACTTACCATGGGAAGCGCGCGGATACGCATCCAGCAACAAGCACGAGCTGATCAGCGTGGTGACCTTGTCGAAGCCAACGCCGTGCTTGGCTCTATTGCGCAAGATCACGCCGATCTGCTCGGGGTAGGATGGGGGTACGGGTCGGTGCGCCCTTGAAGCGGATATAAAACTGAACTTCTGAGTGGGATTGCTCCCGACGTGCAAGGTTGCTTGGGAAAAGAATTCGGCCAGATGGCAGGCGCTGAACGAGACTCGATGCCTCTCCTTCACGGAATTGGAATTTGTCAGCTCTTCGAGCAGCAAGGGACGAAAGTCCTCGTGAAACTCTTCGAGGCTGCCTGTGTCAAAGCGGAGGATCTGTACATTCGAAAAATGATTGCGGAATTCGATCTT
>NW_016240217.1:0-1059 GCF_001687245.7 Rhagoletis zephyria | reverse complement strand
GCCGACGTTTTCCTTAACAGGACTGCTAGAATAAATTACCAGGAACTGGTAACACACAAATGAGGAAGGCTCTTTTATTGCATGAGCAAGAAAGTAGAAATGCAAGAAATAATAAAACTCGCTCGCCCCCTCGCAATTTCAATAGCGGTGATGAATTGTTCATCGCCAACAAACAAATTAAAAGCAAACAGAAACCACTTTATAAAAAAGAAGCTGTCGCAGAAAATAGGAATGCGACTATTGTCACACAAAGTGGAAAGAAATTCCACAAATCAGACATAAAAAATATCTGAAGATATTAAAACAAAAAAACCATTATTATATAAAGTGGAGAAACATCCACAAATGAGACATAAATAAATGTCAAAATATTTACAAGCAACATTGGTGAAGAGACAAAAAACTCATGCATAGATCCTTAAGTCCCAGGGGTTTGGGTACAAAATTTTTTTTGTATTCGATCAAGTCATATTGGTTCAATTCCAGTTTACTCGATGGTTCGATGGTCATCTGAGTTTACGTCTGTATTCCAATGGCAAGAAAAAGCCGCAATGGCAAACCAAATTAAAGCAATATGCAAGATTGGAATGAATTGCAAGAAATACACGATATATTAAAAAAAAAGGAAAGCATTCCATAAAACCAAAAATAACCACTAACCTGCTTAAAAGTTGAAAAAAATACTAACTTACTAACACGCAGGAACTAATGCAAAAAACTATATAAAACTTAAAATTATTAGCCTAACTTACTACCCCGTACTAATGATACTAATCGTAATAATTAAATACTAACAAATTAATCGTCAAAAAATCCACTGTTAACATCACTACCTGGGTCCCCATGATTCCTGATATCCCTTATCCTCCCGAGCTCCACTCACTGAAGATAGTATTAGAAATTAAGAAATAATTACTACATTAAATTGTTACTGTAGGATTATTGTTAAAAATTTCGGCATACACGATTAAAAAATAAATAAAATAAATTCCAAATAATTAATTATAAATCATTCTGTATTCGATTTGACTTAAAAACTTAATTTCGAAGTAATTTAAA
>NW_016240216.1:0-1059 GCF_001687245.7 Rhagoletis zephyria | reverse complement strand
AGCGCATGAGCAACCCAGTAGGAAATTACGAAAAGTGGAAAAAAAATTTTAACGCATCGGGATTTAATAAAAGCATATAAATATATAAATTAAACACATATCGTCACCTGTTTGCTAAAAGACGTAACAAACATCGTCGCTGAAATCCAAACAGTCGCAACTTATGAAAAATTAAAAATTCACTATTTGATTTATATCATGGATTTCATCGAATTACAACTCCCCACATAGTATTATAAAAAAACGATATTAATCACGACTTTTTCATTTCAGTGTCATAATCCAAAAAAATCATAAAATCTGTTGATGTTGATTCGTTGCTGTCTCGCTAACGACTATACGAAAGAGCGTAAGAATACATGTGAAGTGGTCTTCTACAATTGTGGTACGAAGCGCCGACCACTGCTCTATACTATACTTCTTAGAACCAGCTCGATACTAACCACATTTTTTCTAGCTCGGAGGTGACCCTTTTTGAAGTATCTAGAAACTGTTGTTATATGAACTGTCTAAAAGCTTAAAGAGACCGCAGCGTTGATCCGAGTTAACTCGGACTTAATCCGGATCAACCGCAGTTAATTCCCGATTTGATCCGGATCAACGCTGCCGTATGTCTATGCTTTTAGAAACATTAAAGCCAGAGTCAGCTCAGAACAAGTTTAAAAGTTCTGCAGAGGGCGACCATTGTCACTTTGTAGGACATCGCTATGTTAGAAAAATAAATACATAAGTCCATTGCTTGCAGACAGTGTTGCCAGGACTTCAAAAATAAAAAAAAGCTAGACCGGCCAAATAAAAAACCTAGATCGGCCAAATAATCGGCTAAATGGCCCAAAATAAACGGTTAAAAAGGCCAGTCTTTTAAACATTTCATTAACTCTTATGTACAAAGAGGTGGTACAAATGCAACGCCGAGCAACAAAAATGTAAATATCGCGACAAACAAAGTACTCACGATCATGAAATTGCATGAAAGTTGTTTAATAAAACCATTTTAATAATAAAGGGGGCTCTTTTTTAGGGTCTGAAAACCCATAGTCCTTAAAGACAAAGTAGTGG
>NW_016240215.1:0-1059 GCF_001687245.7 Rhagoletis zephyria | reverse complement strand
TGCTCCCGGACTCTTTATAGTCTTCACACAAATTCGTGGCAAGCTAGCGGGCCAGAAGCCTTTACTAAAAATACTTTTCATTTACATTTGATTAAACAATTTATGTATACAAATCAGTCTAGTACTTGTCGAGTTTAGCGCAAGGACCCCTATATTCCTAGTAAATCGGTTTATTCGAAATTCGATTCTCGTCTTTCCTGTTCATAACCACCTGAAAAATTTTAATGGGATTGCAGTTTACAGATAATTGCTTATTAATGACATTCATTTTTTATTTTTAAATTTATCATTAATAACCAAAATCATACATTTGGAAACAGAGTCACCAACCTTTGGAAATTAGTTAATTAATTGTTGCATAGTTTTAGGCACTGCATAAAACTAGGAATGGATCGGGAAGTAAAGAAAGCATGTTCGCCGTGAAGTATGCTAAGTAGTACATCATAAAAATTAACACCTAAAGTAAAAGTCACCCGCTTATGTGATAAATGATAAGATCGTAAATTCCATTTTAGTTTCAGCTATAAAATATTGTCTGCACTTCCCTTTTTCGTTCATGTTCATGAAGAATTATCTGATTTCTGCTAGACAATTTACAAAAACCTATGTGCAAATAGTCGAATAATATTTAAAATGTTAAAGTGAAAAGCCTGAATAAAAAATCTGAAATTCTAACAAGTTTTTTACTCATTTACCGAGACTTCAAATTTTTAACTAAAAAATATATATATTAAATCCGTTTTCAGGCAGTTTCACAAGCAGTTCTGTTATTAAATTGCAAGGAAAATTGCTTTCATGAAAAGGAATATAAGTTTTTTTTAGTATTTAGGCCAACTGAATTGCATTTAAAAATTTAATATATAAAAATATAGTAACATGAAAATTTTTAATTGCAGTTTTTTCAAGTTACTTTTAAAATTTATCTGCCCTTTAAACAAGGGCTTCGGAAAAAGGGTTTTCTTTTCATCGCTCCGCTCTAGCTCCGCTCCGGTATTTTATTTCGCTCCGCGCTCCGCTCTTGCTACATCCCCGCTCCCAATAATTTTTCGTTTTTTTTTT
>NW_016240214.1:0-1059 GCF_001687245.7 Rhagoletis zephyria | reverse complement strand
ACCGATGCCTCTTTAGACCAAGATCCCTTAGATAGGTTCGCAGGCAGTTTTACAAAAAACCCTCTCGATGTCCTCCTCTGACCTCCTTAAAATCGAGGGTCCTTTCGATCTTACTAACCAGGCACGGTAAGGCAGAAAATGTCGATTTCACTTTAACATACGCAAACTCAAACTGAGTATTGTGTAATGGAGTTGATTATCCCAGTCTGGGCTGGTCCAATATATAGGAATATATAAGACGGATAACTTTCTCAAAATTTACAGTATGTATTCCCAAGATCAAGGAGCCCTAAATAGACAGGGATCGATGATATCGTCAGTTCATCTCTGAATTAATGCCAGCCTTCAAAAAAAGAATCTACCGCACAGAACCCCTTGCCCCTTTCAAAGATGGGACCAGACCTGCTGCGACTTGCAACCCGAGTCAACCGATTTTATTCCACCCAAGAGCCAAGGAAGTATACTCGGAGAAGGTACTTTAGAGTTTCACTATTGTTGTGCGTGTAAGTGGAATCTCGTCATCTTAGGGGTTCTATCCCATTGTGAGGCTCCTTCGATAGAATTTTGTATCTCAACGATTCCCTCTTGAAGAGTCTTAAAAATTTATTGCATTCGGGGAGAGCAGCCCGGTACTCAACCCCTTGATGTGATCTATAGAATTAACCAGATTTTTAAAAAAGTCTCAGTTTGTTTTCTGGAAATCACGGAGCTCTGATGGTTCTATGATCTAAAACCTTATATGTTGGTTATCCGAGAGCAATGCTTCGTCCGAAGCTTTCTAATCCCAGACAGCGGCAAAGTTATTTCTGATCAATTACTGAATCCAGTTTTTTTTTGTTTAATTTGGTTATATTTAGGTCCATAGTCAGGTCCAGGTCAATAGTGCTAAGGGCGGGTTTCTCCTTCTATGACAATAACCTGCAGAATATTCAGTAGCCTGGTCGTGGAATAATCAGGAGAATGTGTTTGTATGAAGAGTTCACGCGTTTCGTAGCTACTCCTTGTTTGTTTCATAGTACTAAAAATTTATCGATATTCTAAATTTTGAAATCATCAAAG
>NW_016240213.1:0-1059 GCF_001687245.7 Rhagoletis zephyria | reverse complement strand
CAGCTTCCGTTAGCGCTATTTTATTAGAGCTGGTCAAGCCGAAGACGTTCCTCAACCACGTAGCCGCAAAATCACGAAGTTTAAATTCCCACTCAAATGGTAGTTATACTAAGGCATACACATATACATACATCCATGCTCAGAACTGCCTTATCGAACCGCCGTCAGCAAGGTTTCACACCCTTGGCTTGAAATTTGGGTGGCTCATAGAAATTATAGCTGCTTTCACATCCGGCGGATACACATTCACACAAACACAGTCGCATTAAGTGAAAAGCTGCGTTACAGGCTCGCAACCGCCGATGGTGCCTGCAACATGGAGCGTGTGCGTAAGAAAAGTTCATAACGCAGCCCCCTCCTTGTTTTTGTACCGCCCAACGTGTGGCTCCGACCCACAACCTAGAGCCGGGCTTCTAATACACTACATGGTTGTCTTCCTACATTCGAATACATTTCTACTAACAAGTTCTACTACTACATATATCACAGATATCGGGTAGCTACACCATGCGTCATAATAGTCAATATATAAATATAAATAAATANATTTTGAACAATGTGTTTATTTGAATATGCATTGTCAGGGTAGGGGTGTTCCCCACGCTGGGCGTTTGCCTAAATATCACAGTAGCTACCCCTGGACCACCTGAAAAGAGTTAGTGCCGATAATAAATCATTAAAATTAAAATACCATGTTTTACTTACTTACCCAGCGCTGATCTTATTTTTGTTCTCTTGAAGAAACGTCAAACAAAGCAGAAGTGGCAAAAAGGGAAATTATGAAGCTTTTGATGGGCAGATGCTGCCAGACTAAAGTTGTAGTTTGGAGAGTTTGGGGAAAATCTCGAGGAGAGGGATAGCAATAGGGTGCGCGATACCACGATTGACCGGATCGTGAACAGTGAAGAAAGCGGAAAGAACGGTGTTTAGAAGACACGGGGGCCTGACAAATAGCATATAAAAGGGGGTCGGCTGAGTTCCATAAGAAAATAGTTNTTGCCGGTGTCATTACAACGTTCGTACAGTGCGCGCTAGTTGAGCCTTGCCTTTTTTTTGCAG
>NW_016240212.1:0-1059 GCF_001687245.7 Rhagoletis zephyria | reverse complement strand
TGGTTAGGTATTTAGCTGACTTTAGTCGTGCTAAAATTTGGTTAGTGTCTGTAATTGGATAGGCATTTGGAATGGTAACTTTATTCAGCTCTCTCGCGTCCAAGCACACGCGACACGTTCCGTCTTTATTCTTTACAGCCAGAATTGGTGACCGCCAAGGGCTTTCTTCGATAGTCATAATGATGTCACGACTACGCATTTTATCCAATTCGGCTTGAACTTGTTCAGCCACATATGGCGATACTGGATACTGGCGTTTCATGGCGGGTTTTGCATCACCCGTATCAATTACGTGTTCGATCTGATTAGTGACGTTTAAAGGACCAGACTCAGGAGTTGGATTAAAAAGCCTGAGAACGGCGTCCGACATTTGTCTTTGATCTGGGGTGAGATTATGTGGAAGGCTGACACTCGTTATTTTTGGGGTATCTAGTTCACCCTCTAAACCGAGTGTGGAAGCGTCAATTGGCTCCAGATCATTACTCATAGAAGATACCTGAGCTTGTGCTTTCCCACTCCCACACTAAATTTATCCGCCGTAACCATTTCGACTTTAGCGGATGAAACTTCTTCAGTATCACCTTTGGCTGTATGTTTTAAAAATCGTTGAACTTTCTCTTGGTTCTGCACTAGTTCGAAAAAGAAGTCCTCAAGGAATGTCCGTCCCATAATTGGGTGTTTCAGTGAGATAGGCACTACAAGAGTTGGCACAAGTCGGGTAAGACTACCAACCGTATATAATACATTCACTTTACCAATGGCCTTAAATGAAATCGAATTATCGGCAAGACCAATGGAGGTTTTGGNCACCATCGAGTAAAACCGTATGAGAATGGTTGTTAACCATAACCGTGAGATAATCGCGACGATCGTTCGGCATATTATATGTCAAGCATTTTTCTGAGATAAAGAAAACATCGCGGAGTCGTGGTGGATTAACTTTGTTGTCTCCGTCTTGATTGTGATTAGGGACTGGAGCTGAAGTAGGTTTGGTACTTGGTGGTGTTCGCTCAGAACATTGGGTTGATGGTTATTTGCCATCCCTTTGAGTTTGATTAT
>NW_016240211.1:0-1059 GCF_001687245.7 Rhagoletis zephyria | reverse complement strand
GCTAACTAATTAGTGTAAACTGAAAATTTAGTGCATTACCCGTAACTCTGATGGCAAACTATCATGGTACAGGTGTCATATTGTTCCACATGCCTTTTTCAGATGAGCCAAAGTCCCGAGTTCCTTAGTTTCGAAGCTGAAAAATTACAGGCCATTATAGAGAACAATAATTTGAATGTGCCTTGCGAAGATGCTTTTCATGCTATTAAACGTTGGTATGAGTACGATGCTCCTGGGCGGCAACAGAAACTACCAGATTTAATCGGTTGTTTACGACTGACACAAATTGAAATGAGTTTCTTAATGGAAAACGTTCAATCATTGCCTGGATGTGAGGTATTGGCGTTGAGAGCAATATCGTGGATTGGTATACCTGCAAACCGAACAAAAATATCGTTGAAGTTCACAGCACCACGAGAAAATGTATGTAAGTTGCTGGGAGAGACAACTTTGCTGGCGGTAAACTGTGAAGTAAGTGTTATCGGATAATAAATTTACTATATCATATCATATCGATGATCCTCTGCAATAACGGCACAGTTCAAAAAAACAAAAACCCTTACCACTGTTAATTGGCTCATGTCTCTAATCCTTACTATTTACGTAAGTAAGGATTCAGCATGGATTAGAGACATGAGCCACTTAAAAGTAGTAAGGGTTTTAGTTTTTTGAAATTTGAATTGTGTCGTTATTGCAAAGGACCATCGATATATGTATAAGGTCCTTTCTAGGATATATGTATATATGTAGATGCCTTCTGACGTGCCTTGGTGAGGGCTTCTCTGCAAGCAAGTGTCTGTTCGGGTGTCCACGTCTGTGGCTCGCTACTAGGAATTGCTTGCAGAGCATTGTGTTGTGCTCCTTTATAGGGAGCATTTTCGCCTCGTCGTGCAGGTGTTTCTGGCGACATCAGAAGACATCCAGTCGCTGTCCGAAGTGCAGCGTTTTGTGTCGTCTGCAGCTTCATCCACTGCGTCCTACTAGTCCCCGGCGACCGCACTGGTGCTGCATAATTTAAAACCGGCCGGCCAATTGCCTTGTTTGCTGCCAGCAACGTTT
>NW_016240210.1:0-1059 GCF_001687245.7 Rhagoletis zephyria | reverse complement strand
ATGGATGACATGGCCAAGGATTATAAAAGTGAGATGTAGAATATTACTCTCGAACATTGTGGCAAGCGGTGGGGCTTATGTGGAGCGGATAATACTTTCACACTGCGGTTAGATTACATTTGCATTATTTGTGTAGAACTTCAAGTGTTAAGAGTTATCAAGTTGTATGATTAATATTCTAAGGATTTTTTAAAGAATTTCAATTCTAAGCCACAAGTACTGGTTTTATGGGGCCAATGCAGGTGCAGTTCGGTCAACTTTTTATGTGGCAAAAAAAAATTGCACAGATAATTAAATTTTTATCTAATTAATTTCACTTCCATAATAGNACCCTCCTACGCACACCTAATTAATTTTCGTATTTGCTCAGCAATCACGTCATTGCGGCATTTCAATGTTACGTATACGCCAGCGTGGCTGAAGTACTGTGCATTTTTTTGTGGCACAAAGCAACCGCACGGATTATGACGTTAATTCATTATTCTATAAAAAATGTTTGCATGACATTTACAATGCGGTAAACGCGTTTTAATGAAGTATATATATTCAATGAAAACAAAGGGGAAAACATATCAGAAAAACACTCCACCACTGCTTTGAATTCGCTTTGTTAGATTTAATAATGATACACTTAATCATAAAAAAGGCCGATATTTCCATACAGTAGCTGATATCTATAGAAATATTTTATATTATTATTATCTTCTAAAATTTTTACTCATCCACTTTCTTTGTTTCGCTGCCTCGTGGAGCGGGAGTATGTACAATGAGTAAGTTCGCTGTGGATATGATCAGATGATCATTGATCCACTACACAAATTTGGTTACCGAAATGAGTCTCACAGCCAGAGTTGCCACTGACGAAAAACTCTTTACCATCCACTTAAAAAATCTATCAATCTGGAAAATATCTACCAATTACTTTTTTTTGTAATTATTTTAATAACAACTATAGTTTTGTTATATTTTTTTAGCTATTTGCTTAAAAGTGAACAAATTATAATAAAGAATTTTTTTATTTAACTTATATGCTATTTTAGATCATATTAATAACATTTT
>NW_016240209.1:0-1059 GCF_001687245.7 Rhagoletis zephyria | reverse complement strand
AACAGATGACATTTCGCCGGAATTTGGCAGTTGGTTGGTTTCTGTTGGAAATTTTAAACGAACGCACCTACTAGTGCCAAATCAACAAGTAGGAGAAGCTGCGATCGTAAACAATCCGATTCTTCTTTCTCCTCATATTTGTTTTCCCGAAGAGAGATCTCTACGTACAATCGCCAAAAGCGCGACAACTACTAGCTCGTCAACTTCTACGCATATGAATACATCTGCTGGCACTGCTATGCAACAACACTTGCCTAAACTAGGGCCAAACCAACAAGAAAGCCAAGTTGGTGTTGTCGACAATTCGACTTTTCTATCAATTCTCCATGAAATCGCGGCTCTTAAATCTGAGGTAGCTCGTGCAACTTCGTTAATAAGTGCTCTTCAATCTGATAAGCAGTTGTTGGTCGTAAAAATCGAAGAGCTGCAGTTCGAAATCAATGCTATACATAATCTTCATACTGAAAAAATNTGATGCTACTGATGCTGTTGACTCTATTGTTCTGCTGCTTACACCAACTGCCGATCACTTACTATCATTTGCTGCTGAAGAGAGTAATGCTTGCGCTCACTCTATCTCCACTTGTCCATCTGAGCAGGGTATCTCCGCTACTTGTTCACATACAGTCAAAACTGCTGCTATTGATGCCAACCCTGCAAAAAATTGTGCGACTAATCTCTAAAGAGAGTATGCCGAGATAGGGCATTAATTAGTCGCAACTAATCTCATACGGGTACTAATGGAGACCAACTAGTCTCGACTCATCTCTTATGGGTATAATTGGAGATCAATTAGTCCCCAACTCATCTCTAACGGGTACTATTAACTATTTAATGATATGTACGCACTTAGTCAATGGAATTTCATGTGCGGCGTTGGCACGCAGAGAGAGTATTCGCCTAACAAAACTGAGCACTCCGGTTCGAATCTCAGCTGGCGCAAATTTTTATTTTTATTTTNAGGGCATTAATTAGTCGCAACTAATCTCATACGGGTACTAATGGAGACCAACTAGTCTCGACTCATCTCTTATGGGTATAATTGGAGATCAATTAGTC
>NW_016240208.1:0-1059 GCF_001687245.7 Rhagoletis zephyria | reverse complement strand
CAAAATCGCTTAGGCGGTTACAGCGCCAATTAAGAAGAAGAAGAAGACCCCCTACTTTCAGCCAAAAAGGAGAAAAAACGAAATTGTCTTCGAATCGAAATACTTCTTTAGCAAAGGTTTGGCAAGATTGAAGTTTTGACATTTGACATGGTACGCTAGGGTGGTAGGAACTGAGATCTGGTGGTTAAGTGCTAGAGGGATGTGCTTGAGAGCAACGAGCTTTGGAACAATAAAATGGTCCCCTCGAGACAAAAAGATCGACAAAGGTCACCCTTTGTTCGGCTAAAAAGATGTTTTCGAAATTGTTTTGCAAAAATACCTAAGACTCAGGTGTACATATGTATGTATGTATGTATATTAGGATGGTAAAAAAAAAATAGACATCTTCAAGAACCGAAGAATATGGAAGATAGGGTGACCCGTATATTTAATTTAGATCTGCATGTTTAGATCTGACCATTGCATCATGAAGAAATTAACGGTAATCTTAAATTTGTATATGAGAATTAAAGGCGGTTTTGTTTTTTTTTCGCTTAAAAATTACTTGTATTACCCGACTTTAAACAAAATGAGAAGGTTCGTCTGAATATTTTATATATTTTTTTTTTTGTATGTATGTTACCGCATAACTTAGAACCACGATAACCGATTCCTATAATTCTTTGTTTAAGGGAAGGTGGTACCTCAGAGGTACCCATATTAATTTGGTTTACTGTTAAATTTTTATATGAGGATTAAAGTCGATTCTGTTTTTTGTTTAAAAATTAGTTTTATAAAAAATTGTCAATTTCGGAAAAAGTTATAATGAATCTTTCTTATTCAAATATTACTTTATAAGGCTAAACCATTAAAAAATATAAGAATTGAATCTTCCAAAAACTGATTTTTTCCGCCAAATTCCCACTGTGCGCTGGTCTGGTGGCTAGCTCTAATTTAGGATTAGGTGGTTAAAAGCAGCTAGAGAAGTCAGCGGATGCAATGAGATTCTGCTAGTTTTAGTACTGATAGATATTTTTATTGAAAATTCAGTCGCTGTCAGTACAATAAAATTGTGGGCTT
>NW_016240207.1:835-1059 GCF_001687245.7 Rhagoletis zephyria | reverse complement strand
ATGAAGTTTTTCGGAATAACTCCACTTACTGAAAAAAATAAACAAAATGCGTACCTACCCTTTGAAATACCTTTCGAATATAAGAAGAATCATTCAAATTGGTTGAGAAACATAGGAGCGGTGGGGAGGAATAGATTTGTATGGGATTTCGTTAGCGTATTAATATATAGATAGTAGATGGTGAAACCAAAGCAGGCATTCATAGGCTTATACGGAAATTGGAA
>NW_016240207.1:577-792 GCF_001687245.7 Rhagoletis zephyria | reverse complement strand
CTCCCCTTTGAAATACCTTTCGAACAAAAGAAGAATCATTCAAGTTGGCTGAAAAACATAGGAGCAGTAGGGAGGAATAGATTTATATGGGATTTCGTTAGCGTATTATTATATAGATAGTTGTTGGTGAAACCAAAGCAGGCATTCATAGGCTATTTTGAATTCGAAGCAAAGCGGAACATAAATGAAGTTTTTCGGAATAACTCCACTCCTAC
>NW_016240207.1:0-199 GCF_001687245.7 Rhagoletis zephyria | reverse complement strand
GTAATATGTATAGGGAGGAATAGATTTGTATGGGATTTCGTTAGCGTATTAATATATAGATAGTAGATGGTGAAACCAAAGCAGGCATTCATTGGCTATTTTGAATTTGAAGCAAAGTGGAACATAAATGAAGTTTTTCGGAAAAACTCTACTCCTACGCCACCTACTGAAAAAAACAAACAAAATGCGCACCTTCCCT
>NW_016240205.1:0-1059 GCF_001687245.7 Rhagoletis zephyria | reverse complement strand
CTAAACTTTCTGACATTTCCGTGTTTACAGTTTTGAAAGCTTTTGAGATTTTTCGGGTATTTTGTTTGGTTTGGATTTGGACGAAAAATGTTCGGGCCTTTTTCACGACCTAAAGGGACCCTTCAAAAATTTTCGCGATTTTAAATAAATTAATAAATTAAATTAATAAATTAAATAGAAATTATTAGGGATTTTATTTGAGAAATTTTCAGGATCTTTCGATGTTTTGTTATGAATGTCTGACCAATTAAAGGCAAATACTACTCGGATATTATTCGAAATTATTAACGATTTGAACTGTTACTTGCTGCTCCAAATATATGATAAAAATTTGCGTTTTATTTTCGGGATTTTCGGAATTGTGAGTGGCCTTACGAAAACTTTCGAGATGTTTCGACCTTTTTTCGGCGTTATGCGGAGTATTTTGGGATTAATTAGAAATTTTTTAGGAGTTTTTTTTTGAGAAATTTGCAGGATTTTTCAACATTTTATTATGAATGTCTAACAAATTAAAAGCAAAAGTTAAGTGTTATTTTCTGCTCCAAAAATGTTGTATCACACATACTTTAACTTTTATTTTAGCGCTATAAAAATAAAATTCAAATATAAATTATACAAATTATTATTTTTTTTTTACAATCTCTGCTGATGACTTTATAAATATGTATTTCTGATCGTAAGTAAATATATATTTATTAGTACAAGTATATACCTGAATGCCTACCAACGCAGCTTTGGTACATACTTTATACTATACTTAGATACCTACGTCAGTCATATTTAGTTGGAAGGGTTCATTCAAAGAGGTACGGCGATGAGTTATGATTTAATGTGTGAATATGTTTGTCGTGATTTGTCTAAAATTATATTACGTTTGGTAACATGAGCGTAGTCCAGGCACAATTAACAAAGGGTTAAGAGTTATTTACAGCTGTAAGAGATGTTTTGAAAATGCAATATAAAAAGTAACAGTTTTTTTTAAAATAAATTTTTATTTTTTTTTTTGTATTTATTTTCAGTTTCAAGTTACGTAATTTTTCACCAGTGCATGTAAATATG
>NW_016240204.1:0-1059 GCF_001687245.7 Rhagoletis zephyria | reverse complement strand
CACACCGTAACCACGCCCACTTCCCTTATAACGGTAGTTTTCAGAAATAAAAAAACGGCGATATTTTAGTAACTACTGAAGCTTACTCACTGAAAATCGATATATGCAATGATTTTTAGACGTAAAATAAGAATATTTTAAATTTTTGGAAGATAGGCATAACCACGCCCACTTATGATGACATGTGTATATCTTGGTAACCGCTACACAAATTTCTCCCAAACTGGCACAGCTGTTGGTCTTGACAAAACATACCAAATGGCTGAAATGTTTTAAAATTGGATAATAACCACGCCCACATCCCATATAACGGTAATTTAGAGAAATAAGGTTTGTTTTTGGAAAATAAAGGTTAGTTTTTGTCGCTATTATCAGAAAATGTCGTGTCGCTCTTTTTTTCGCGTCACTATGTTCTTTGCCTAAGTTGGTAAACCGTCTGCTCTGGGGGCCTTACTGTTTCTTGGTCGTATTGTTCGAGCGGAAGGATATGAGCTTCGTCCCTATNGGAAGTGTACTCTGGTCGTCTGTAACCAGATCGCCTTCTTCACATTTGCAGGAACTAGCCCCGGTTTTAAAACCATTTGACCTCAGCGTAGGAGAGCCCCACACCGTTAAACGGTTGCAGTGTCAACTAAGAGGAAGTATTTATGGAATTTAGCAACAAATACTATCGCATGACTCAACAACTATTTGAATATCTACATGTTGCAGAGAGTTACTAGTTAAATAACCTTCCCTCTTACCGTCAATAAACGTACAACTATTAAATTAAAGCCTCGATTCGATTTACATACTTTGACAGGCAAATACTCGTCTAGTTATTTTCTGCATCTGCAATTCCCTACACCAAATGCATTTCAATTTACCATACCCTCGCCATTCACATGCTCTAATAGCCTTTTTGCATTCGATTAGTCACCGCTAACAGCCAAAAACAAAAAATCGAAATCAACTAAATAAAGATGATTAAAAATACAATTTGAGAAAAGACACGAAAAGTGGTATAAGCACACAAAGCTAGACATAGCAAGTTGCATCAGAGTTCAGCAAGACAACTGG
>NW_016240203.1:0-1059 GCF_001687245.7 Rhagoletis zephyria | reverse complement strand
CAGTTCTCCTTACAAGATTTAGTAACAAATTTGCCGAAAGTGTGAGCGTGAGTACTTACTCTACAAGCAAATACTACGCTATACATTGAATATATTGTGCATAGAGAAAAATTACTGGGAAGTTAAAAAACGTCCCAACGTCAACAGGATACAAAAAACGTTCAAATGACGTTAAAAACGTCAACTTGGCAACACTGCTCATAAGGTAACACTTTGCATCAATATACTTTATTGAATGAAGCCTAAGCAACAAAAAATATGTAGTATAGAACCTAAATATTCGTATAAATAGAAGACTTAAGTTTTATTATAGGTAAAATAACCTTTTTTATTAATTCTAAACTGCAGTGTAGTCAGAAGATTCTTCTTCTTTCGTAGAACGTATGATTGCTTTTATTATTAATCAATAATGCTAAGCGTTCTTCCAAAACATTTTGTTAAACAAAGACGCCTAAAATTAACGATAAAAGCAAAATAAAAGTGTTGTGTTATAATTCGTAATATGTTTTTTACAGCGTTGAGAATGAAAGCAAAATCGCACATTCTACGAAACAAGCGCAGATTTTACGAAAGTAATTTCGTTAAATATACCAATTATTTCTGTGCATTTTACAAAAATTTCGTAAAAAAAAATAAAGAAATAGTACGAATTTTTTTTAGTAAATAGTACGAAATTCGTTTGTAAATAGTACGAAATTCTTAAGTAAATAGTACTAAATTCTTTAGTAAATAGTACGAAAACATTCTTAAATGTACTAAAAATCTGATGCCTCATATTTTCGTAGTATGTACGAATACGGTTTTGTACAATCAACGAAAACTTTCGTGGCTCAAAATGACGAAAAATTTCGTAAGATTTACGCAAGTTTTCGTTATATTTACGCAGATTTTATTTTCAGTGTATATACATATGTATGTATGTATGTAAATTTAACGTTAAAATTAGTTCTAACCTGAAAGGAAGTTCTGCAATGAAATGAAAATCAGATAATATAAATTTGTATTGTTTAAATTTCAGGAAATAACTAGATATACGATTAAAGAATAAAATAATTTTAG
>NW_016240202.1:0-1059 GCF_001687245.7 Rhagoletis zephyria | reverse complement strand
CGCTTAAAGTATAAAAACTTCTATATCGATAGAAATTTTTTTCAAAACTAAACTCATATAAAAATTTGTTTATTATTTTATTATGTACTTGAAATATCGGACACCTTGTTAATAAGATAAAAATCACCCTTTCGAAAAACTATCAATTGATTTAGTTAAACTTCCGAGTTTATTTAAAACATCTACGGCAAAGATAAATTCTCGTAGTACTTAATAAAAATCTTCCCTTGCCCAAAGTGACGAACGGTCATTATGAGCAACCGTGTATGTGTAAATCCCTATTTAGTGTATGTCTATTTGTGAAAGTTCTTAGCGACAATACATACACTTCGTATTTAGCATTGACACATCAAGTTAAAATTTTAGCAAATAAAATTAAACTCTGAGCAAATGGATTTAAACTTTCGGCAGATAGTTTTAAACTTTGGGCAAATAAATTTAAACCTTGGGCAAATAAAATTAAACTCTACTGTAGTAAAAAACAGTGTTTGAGAAACTAAAAAAATTCACTAAATAAAGCAAATGCCAGTTCTTCTTATGCAGNGTGTATATAAACGTAGGTATATTTGATTACAGTCATTTATAACAGTCTGACAAACTAGTGGCACTTGCTCCTGTATTAGTAGTTTATTTTGTTGATTATAATATCCGGGTTAAGGCATTTAATTTTTTGTTTATTTACTCACTAAACATTCTTATGGTCAGTTTCTTTATTTAATTTTTATTTACTTGCTTACTTATGCACATACAGTGCAGACGGATGTATATTTTTCAGCTAAATAAATGCCATCTTTATTGCATATTGTACTATGAATATGAGCTCACATAAATGATTGTAAGTAAGTACTCGTATATACATACATACATACATACTTATGTGTATATAATAATATGTATATATCATTTGGGACCTTCTTCTGAAGCGTATCGCAACTAGCATTCGAAGATATATGAAACTAGCTCAATTCAACTGTAATGCACTCCAGAGGTATATGTGCCAGGTAACCGGCTTTATGGGTTTAAAAAGATCGCTCAAGAACAGGTGTCCATGTTAGCGAA
>NW_016240201.1:0-1059 GCF_001687245.7 Rhagoletis zephyria | reverse complement strand
TATCTCTATCTCTTCAAAGTGAAGTCGAGTGTGCGCCACGCTGGAAAATTGGTGACAGCAGAACGTTTCCCAAATGCCAGTCACGTATTGTTGGAATTTTTGGGCGCCAAAGCTCTTTGGCGACATCGCCAGTGGCGGCGGCACCCTACAGCGTTCGCCAGGCACAAAATCCCGACATTTGGCTTCTTTTTTTTTGTTTGCTGTGCAAAGCAGCCAGCTGCTGTTGTCATTGTAATAGATACCAGCAGCCACCAATGACCGCCTGTCAATACAGTTAGAGCAACATAGCGCCAAAATATTTTGTCATTACTCGAATGCGAATTAGATAGCTATTATTAGGCAGCACGTATTTGGAGCAACAGCTTTTGCTTGAGGTAGAAATGAGATGCCGCGACAGGGGGCTTTGATTTACATTTTGATTCAGTAAATCAAGCAAAATTTTGGTTTTACGGCCACCTTTACCTTTAGTATCAGTAATTCGAGGTGTGAATTAGAAATTTTTCCAAAGTAGATCTACCCTCGGAGGTTTGCATTGCTTGAGATGCTGCGTGACGGGAAATCCGGGTTCTGAACCGCTGCTGGTCCCTGCAAGGGTTCAGATCAATGTTAAACCATGGAGCACAAGACTCTTTAATCGACTAAGGCGTTGCGAGAACAGCAATAGTTTGACTAAAGCGATGTCGAGGAATGATGAGAAGGCTTTAGGGTTTTCAAAAGCATTATTCTAAGCCAAATCAATGGCCTAAGTAGTTTGATTGGCAGATGATTTTTGCGGAAGATGTAAAAATAAATTTCGAGCGTTGAAATGGTTAGTTTTTTTTTTGTCGCATTTGTAGTGTTAATAAGTCGCAAACAATGCCACTTTGAAATGGAGTGCTATTGATATGACCGATACTGTATATCGATAAAACCCGAGAACCTCTAAAATCCCAAAATCGTTCACAGATTGAGTCTCTGTGTCAGATGGAGATATCCTTTTCTATAATTACCTTTATTTTAATCTTTCTTCCATATATTCCCCTTCACTTAAGTAAAGTGTTTAAATTTGCATTGATCTTG
>NW_016240199.1:0-1059 GCF_001687245.7 Rhagoletis zephyria | reverse complement strand
ACGCTCTGAGAAACCACCCGTGTTAAATGGAAATGAACGTTCATTTATAACTACTAGCATGTATACACAGCAGCAAGCTCATGCCATCAACAGCGATGTTGTATGCATAAGATTTCTACTGGGTAGAACTGATTTTGAATTATTTTCTTAATAAATCTTTACAAGCTCTGTGTTTTGCAGCAGCTGCTTCAAAAGATATTTATTCTTTAGACGCAGATGACTTAAATATGATGCATACCAAGCGTACGCGCATTTTTTTTTTTGGATTCTTGGACTAAGGATCCCGTGTTCAAAGGCTGGTTGTGTAAACACTTGAGGTTTCGAGGCTTATTGTAATGTTTGCAATTGCACATTAAAAGCCAAATCAGGAAGAGCTGATCTCTTGAAACACGCACGCTCGCAAAAGCATCAATAAGTCAGAAAAGAGTAGGCGACTTTTTTAAGACTTCATTGAAAATGTAATGAACGCAAAAAAGGCTGAAATATTGCTATGCTCCTTCTTAGCAGAACGTAATTTAGCATTTTCGACAACCACCCCCTTACCAAATGTCTACAATAAAAAAAAAATATATATTAAAAATCAACGCGATTATTTAGCTTCTTTAAAAATGCACTTTATTGACCTGAAATTTAATGGGCTATCAAACTGCACACTCAAAAAAATCTAAATAAAAAGTTTAAAATCTAGCTGAAGCTTTGCAGATTTTTTATAAGTTTTGCACAAAGTTTGAAATGTGGAGCTTGGCTTTTATGGAAAGATAATAAACAAAAGAGAAATAGCCAAAATCGATCAAAATGGTGATGACTTAATCAGCTGATGACAAGTGGATGTATAAAATGATTTTTATATTAACGATCTCAAACCAGTTTACAATGAATTTTAAATGTGCTCTGTCAAAATGACATTTTAACCCTTCGATTTGTGAGAAGGTCCCTAGGGACCTTTTCGTATTTCATGTGCCTATATCTTTTTGTTCAATGCATTTTTGAAAAGAATTTCTACATGTATCCCAAGAATAAATTAAGCTGAATCGTTTAAAATAAGTTTCGAAGGGATAC
>NW_016240198.1:0-1059 GCF_001687245.7 Rhagoletis zephyria | reverse complement strand
CTGTGTTGTCATTAAATAGATTAGCACCTAGTGGGGGAGATGCAGACAGTGCACTGAAACTGAAAGAGAACTGTGAAGAAACCCCGTACCACACACACAATATGGCTGCTGCNTACACTTTTTTCCATTCTCTATTCTCTCTGCAGTACACACATAAACACACATACATTGAGTGACTCTGGCACTGGTGGTGTGACACTGTGCAATGAATAAAATATGACTCCAACTGCTGCCACTGCTGCTGTGTTGTCATTAAATAGATTAGCACCTAGTGGGGGAGATGAGACAGTGCACTGCAAAGAGAACTGTGAAGAAACCCCGTACCACACACACAATATGGCTGCTGCCAACTGCTGAAGCTCCTCAGGAGCCCAAAACACATAGAAACAAGCACGGGCACTGTGCGCATAATTGAATTTCGATTGGCTACAGAGGGAGGGAGAAAATGAGAGTAGAGCCCGAGGATGAGAGACAGGCAAAGGAACAATTGCCACGGCAGTAGTAGTAGTAGTAGTTCTAGTCATCATCATCGTCATCCTCATCATTGGACAGCAGAACAGGACAAGGCGCCCCATTGCTGTGTTCATTGATTCTTGTGCCATTCATTGAGCGATTCTTTCTCCTTTTCTCTTTTCAGTTCTGCTGGCACGTGAACTCTGATGCTGGCACACTCTCCGACACGGTCCTCTCTTTCCCTCTCTTCCCGGTAATGTCTCTGATTTCGCTGTAGAGCTGAAGACTGCAAAAGAGAGACTTCTCCGTCTAGGCACAGAGCGGTAAATAATATGACCGTCGGATGAGCAGACAGAGAAGCAGAGAGAGAGAGCACTGACTAACTATTCAGTACACTGACTAGTTAAAAGCTTTGCCCTTCAGCACGTGGCCGCCATTCAGTGATCCAAAATGAGAGACACGACAGTCGCCCTCGATTTGCAGTAGTCGACAGAGTGTTGTTCACTCAGATCAGATCAGAGAGAAAGAACCAAAGAGAGCATAGATCATGAGCACTACAACTACCACCAACTACCACCACCACAATCGAGATTGTTTTGGGTAAAT
>NW_016240197.1:0-1059 GCF_001687245.7 Rhagoletis zephyria | reverse complement strand
GGAAGCAAGATTCGGTATGGTGTGTAGTGGTGCAACTGTAACTGCATACCCAGCAGAACGCCAATAAGACGAGTAAAGACTTTCTGGACTAACGAAAACCGCGAAATGGTTGGGAAGAAAATGATTGACAAAGTTGAAGAGTTTGTTAAAAATCCATGGCGGAACATCGAGAGCACCAAATAAACTCCTGGACTTATTTATTTATTCAGTTTTAGTAGAGTGCATTTCATTTTACTCAATACCTTTTCCCACGGACTGCTTTAGCTAAATCATAAATATACATAGCAGTATATGTGTAACAATTTTTTCCCCCAATTGAATATGCAGTTCCCATTCTTTTTTCTACGCGTTCGCATAGTTTTTCCATTACCATTATCTTCCCTTTTAACGGGACGATTATCTACTATTGATTACTGGTAACTTACCGCTTGAGAAATTTACTCCAGTTTCCTGCTGATTTTCTGTTTTTTGTTGCTGTTGTTTTTATCTGCTGCTATACGCTATTGGCGTCGGCTTACGTTGCTCGCATTACAATTAAATGTATGGATTTTAATTAACGGTATTTGTTAACTGCTATTATAAGTATTGTATCGATTTCTTGTGGTTTGCTGTCACTTTTGTAATAATAAATCTACTACAATGTAGAAAAAAATNCGCCACTCGCTTTGTGTGGAAGTTAAAAAACCGATTTTATTGCCACTAACTATGTCCAACTGCCACAACTGTAACTTCTAGTTTGCTATTTAGTTTACATTTGTTTTTTTTTTTTTGCTTTTGTATTTGTCACTAGTCACTCATACAGTTACACAAATGCACCAAATGCAAAAAAATATCACTGTAAGCAACGGCTGGCGTTACTTTTTCACTTGTTTACTGCGCATGCGCTCCAGCCGCTGTTCGAGTTGTTATTTTTGATTTTGTAATGGTCGGTTGCTAGCTGGCCGCCGCTGCTGGCGATTGGACCACAGACACTCCTTTCGAATTTTCTATTTCATTTTCGATGTTTTTGATTTTTTTTTTCGTCTTTGTTGGTTACTTTTTTGTCGAAAAAAATTAACT
>NW_016240196.1:0-1059 GCF_001687245.7 Rhagoletis zephyria | reverse complement strand
GAATAACGTAAGAACGTAAGGATGGACGAAAATTATCATTCGAGATAGACTTCCGATTCAGACGATTTCGTTTGGACACGAATCGTTCGTCTGGCTGTTCGTTCGAGATAGAGAATCAGGCTGATAGTTTCTAATATTTTGTAACAATTGTTACGAATTATTATTCCTTGGCTATAACAAAAAAGTTGATAAATTGATATAGCAAAATAACAGTTAGATTTTTAGATGAGGTTGGAAGTTTCTACGGGGTAAATTTATACTTGTAACTATTTTCCACCAAAAGGAAAATTATTTTACTAAAATTACTTAAAACTTCATGCTTATTCCATGGTTGGCGTTTTTGTCCCTTTGTCTCCTCTCATATGAGGGAAAATTTCAAATTCTCAGAATTATTGTAAATTACTGGTAAATTACTGTACAATTATTTAAACAGATAAAAATTTAGCTAATTTGACGACGCACATAGGGGTATTTGGCCAATTTAGGCGGCCAAAAATATTTGTAAGAAAACTTTAACTCAGTGTTTATAAAAGACGTGTTAAGACACTTACAATTGTAAATATTTAAAATCAAGTAAATAGAGAGAGGGGTGTCGAATTATTCCACCAAAACAACGAAAATAAAGTTGCTTAAAGTTTCAGCGAGTTCGAAAGAACAACTGGTACGATGAGGGGTGTTAAGGAGCTGGAGAGAAAAAAGATACCGCCTACAGGGCCACACTGCGATCGGGCGCAACGCGATCCATGTGGGGCCGTTATAGGGAACTGAAGAGGGAAGCGAGACGTACTTGGTGCATTAAGAAGAAAGAGACCGAAATACGTGAGTGCAAAGAGCTTGAAATGCTGACCGACAGGAAAAACGACCGAAAATTTTATCAGACAGTTAGGCGACTTACTGAAGGTTTCAAGACCAGGGCGAACTCCTGTAAGAACAACCATGGCAACCTAAGACTGAATGTAGTAGAGAAGACGAACCCGAGCCCATAGTTAGTCGATGACGATGGAGGCGAAGTCCCACCGACTGACTATGACGAGGTACGAATAGCGATTACGCGGCTGA
>NW_016240195.1:0-1059 GCF_001687245.7 Rhagoletis zephyria | reverse complement strand
GTTCACAGAGAAAATTCGCAAGGGGGTGATACTGTGGTCACTGGTGGTCAACGGGTTACTAAAATTGAAAAATTGTCACAGTAAGTGGAAAGTTCTTGTCCACACTCCGCTCACTTTTGAGCCAATCACTACGGTAGATACATCTTTGGGCAACCGAAGTGGGGCTTCGAATTAACACAGAAAAGAAAGGTCTAGTTTTCTCTAAGAAATACAGAGGGTCTTAGTGGCATTCTATAGACCAAGAATATAGCGAACATAGCGTCAAGAACTGCCGCCAAGGTTTATGCTACGTCGCAGTTTGTGTGCAAGTCCTACGAACACGGTAGTACTTGTTAAAATTTCGCCTCCCTATTTATATTTTCGCCACTGTACATGCATGTATTTAATTTGCTGCCGCGCTATGTAGTAGAAAATTTGTGTCTCCTCGGAAAATTTTTGCTATAAATTTGAAGAGTTTATTTTTGACTGACCGCAAGCAGCGCGTCAGTGGTAGCGACTGCGCTGAGTTTTTTAACGTGTGCCGGGTGAAAATATTGGCTCTTAGCCGCTAGGAATATTGGAAACATTTTGTCGTTTATACTCAACGCGACCGAGTGTTTTTGTCGAGCGCCTATATGCCGTCGCCGTTTTATGTGAATTTATATATAGTTATATGTTTATGTACGTACATACATACATTTCTATATAGATATTAATGCGAATTTTCCGCCAGCAAATATCATCTAAATTTATTTCAAACTGAAGTGCTGACATTGGATTTGTCATTGAATTCAAAGCGGCGTGTTATTTAAGCAAAAATGTGCTGTATAAATACTTTTTAATAAAAAAAAGTGTAAAAGAACTAAATTTTCAATAGTACCTAAAAAATAAAAATAGTGGAGCTATTAGCTTCAGTGTGATCCTGGAAAAAAAATCCTATAATTCAATTCAAAAAAGAAAATCAATGCAAGCTTCCAGTGAATCAATTTTAGGTTATCATAAAAGTGTGCCTGTAGCTTGACGTTGTGTGTTGCCGTGTGAAACCGATAAAAAGTGCAGCATAAAAAAGCATTATAAAAG
>NW_016240194.1:0-1059 GCF_001687245.7 Rhagoletis zephyria | reverse complement strand
TTTTTGTCTTCGTATAATAATTATTTAATTTCATAATACACATATGGGATCTTTATATTTTTTCGTATGTCGGAACGTTTATTGCAAGATAGAAATTATTTATGTCTTCTCATAATACGTATATGGAATTTTTATTTTTCTCATGTCGCGGGACGTTTATTTAAAGACGAAAATGATTTACGCTTCTTGTGAATATTAGACTTTGAGTCTGCTCAAGTGCCGACTACGAGTTAACTCTCCACTTAAAAAACGACCCTTAATGACAGAGAGAAATCAGAGTTTTCTATAAAGTTGCGTGCAAAAATATGTATATACCTAAGTAAGATATACATTTATGTAAGTTCAAGTGATTGTTTATTTGTTCAATATTTAATTATAAAACTCCGTTGAAGCTCATTCGTACAATGCCTCGCAGCTAATTTGCTATTGTTTGGCTACATAGAACTTTTTTCCAACAATAAAATAAGGCGCCACCGGCACTGTCTCCATGCGAAAATGTAAATATAGATGTGTTCGTACGTACGTATTGCACAAACATTGTGCGAAGTCCATCACGGAAAAGTACAAAATCCCACAGTTACAAACAATCAACTTGTTCACCAACATACAAATGCTCATAGAATGTGGTCGAATAATCAATGCTTTTCATATAAGGATTGCTTTGGGCATAAACGTCATCGTAATTATCAACATTGGCATCAGTAACGGCGTTCAAAAATTAATGCGCAGAGACGTCGCTTGAGATGATGACGACAACGGAAATGTACTTGCCAGTATACAGTTGCTTTCAAAATAATAGCAGCAAAATGGGCCGATCTACATATATCAGATACCACATAAATAACAGTTTTAAAGCTTGCACAAAGTTCACAAAAATTCCACAACATTTTCTCATGAAAGTAGTATTCTGTTAGCGCTGTGAAAAAGCTTGCAACATGTTGGCAACATGAAGCTAGCGACGCAATTTTCATGACAATTTAACATTCACATTTAAATTTAAAATTGTTTGTAAACTGACAGTTTATAGAATTCAGTAGCGGCGAAAACAAAGGGGGGTTA
>NW_016240192.1:0-1059 GCF_001687245.7 Rhagoletis zephyria | reverse complement strand
AAAATAATTGTCGAACATACTTTGTACAGAAGAACCTGACTGAAAAAAAATTGCCAAAAATCAAGGCGATTTTTTAGCACCTTCAAGCTTGCACTTTGTTATACTAAAATTAGTTGAGCTATAAAACTGCATATTTAGAATTTTTCTAAAAAATCTGAATAGAAAGTTGCAAATAAGCATGCAAATTTATTGAATTTTCCTGAGTTTTGCACAAAATTTAGAGATTTAGTTTTTATGTTTTTTGGTGTAGGACGAACTATATATTTATAAAAAATCATCGAAAATAAATTGGAATAAAAAACTGTTCAGATATTGCGAAAAATTCTCTGTGCCAATACTTTTGTCCGGCACTGTATATTTATTAGGANTTGCGAAAAATTCTCTGTGCCAATACTTTTGTCCGGCACTGTATATGCATACATACCAACAATTTCTTTTTCTTTTAATTTTCTCCTTTTACCAATATAAAACACCATTATGGGCCAGTTTTTCAGTGCCACTTAAAACTCAGATTAAGTAAACTGAGTGTAAATTGAACAGCTGGCTGCTATTTGATGGCTGATCTTAGTTTAAACCAGCCAGATCGGGCGTTTAAAATTAGTTTAAACCACGGCCGTGTACTGAAAAACTGGCCCTATGTCAGCAAATTGTTTTTTTATTGTATTGTATTAAGAAAACTGGCGACNTAAAATGATGTATAATCTATTGTCAGATTTGGATTGTTGGGAGTTTTCATAGGGCAAATAAAAAAATAACACTTGGTCTCAAGTTTTTAACCCTAGAACACCCACCCGGGTACAAATGTATCCACTTTCAACTTTGAAGTGTTGTAACTTTTGAACCGCTATACCTCTATACCGGAATCTAGGAAGATTATTTAGTTTTGAGTTCAAATTCAAAATTTGNAATATTTGAATTTTTTGGTGTGCCTAAAAGAATAGGTTCGTTAAATTTAGAATTTAGCACCACCGTAAGTTTAAAATTTAGCACCACCTATTTATATATATTTTTTGTGGTATCGTCCACTAAATACATAAAATCCAAAAGCAAAAGTCTTGT
>NW_016240191.1:0-1059 GCF_001687245.7 Rhagoletis zephyria | reverse complement strand
GGCGATTTCCTAAATTTTTACGCGCAAGTATCCAAAAAAAATCGCCAAACTGGCGCGAAATCGCCAAATCTGGACACTCTGCCTTTACTTGGCAAATAAAGCACCTACTGGAAGCGTTAGTTTTTGTTAGTGTGTTTGCAACAGCTCCATTAATCATAGTGCAATGCATTTGATAAGATACTTAAATTTTTTCACTTTTAATGTGTACAATCTCCTTTTCCAAATTCTCACTTTGTTCAATTATTTGACTATATTCCGCTAAGATTCTTTTGCTGTTTTCTTTGGAAAAAATGAATTTTATACATGACCTCGTCTGTATCTTCCTCATTATTAAACCTCTGCTTGTATCGACTATGACCTGAGCTACCGTCCATTCCCCATTTACAAATCAATACAGATTACTTATTTTATCACTTAAGTCGCTAATTAATTTCTAGAATCCCTTGTGCAGTTTTATACAATAAATCTTTAAGACTCACTTCTGCTGAACATTCAGTTGAAGTTATGGACGGCAACAATTTCTGCTTGGTGGAATTTATAGCCTTCATACTTGGTAGACACAAAATGGTGTATTTCCGTTCCGATAGATCTAAATTCAATATATAAAGCCAACGCTTCAGAAGGGGACAAACCTACGGTATTACCAATGCGACCTTCAGAACGGCTTCTAATTTTTGATTTCTTTTCTCTTCTGCAGAATGTTATTGGAGTAATTATCTACTTTTTATTATCCAATCAGTTCGTATTTATTAATTCAATTATATGTTACCAGGCCTGATCTACCTGATTTGTGCAAATAAAAACTAAGTTACTTCACATTCTGGCTCAACGTTTCGCTAAAACATTTTTAGCTTCTTCAGGTGCAATTCCGTTTTATAGAATCAGTCACAAACCATAAAATACAAAACACATTATAACCACAAGTTAATAATTAGAATCATACAAACATATACATATATGGAAGAGAAATTTTAAAGAGTTCGTAAAGATCTCATCCGTTCCTTAGGTTGCCTTATTGTACTATAGCGAACGACAGGAGAAAATGTTTCTGTATAGTTG
>NW_016240190.1:0-1059 GCF_001687245.7 Rhagoletis zephyria | reverse complement strand
AAAAAAACAAAAACACTTGGGACCTTTTAATGCGCGACTGTACCACCAAAATATAACACCTAACGGCGCATAAGACTACGCCACTAAATAACGCCAAAAACACCGTAACTCCATTACAACGGCATATATCAGCACGCCGCCAAATGCATACATACATACATATATCGCTAAGCCAAGGCGCGATATCTGCGTAGCAACTACACCGAAGAAGACTACAACATTTGCAGCAACAACAACATCAACGAGTCAACATCAACTAGTAGCAGTTTTCAGCTTTTGGGTATGACGTACTATTTGTGAAACACCATTATATTTTTCTTAAATTCAAACATTTTATAATAAATTCAAAACTTTGCATTATATTCCTTTAAAACTTTGCTAAAATTTTTACAACTTAAATATTTTCTGAAACTTTGGATTGTATTCTCAAACAAAATTTTAAATACCTACTGTACTTCACTTGTATTACATACATACATTCATATAATTTGCATTTATATTATATACATACATTTCTAAGACTATATTCACATTTTTATTATTAAACAATACGCACATTTTCTTCTATGTATATGTATATGTTACTGTTTTTTCTTATGGAATTTCAGCTTCAGTGGTACAGTCATGTGCAAATACTAATACTTTTTTTTTTTGGAAACGTAACTTTTGAACAATTTTAAGTTTTTACAAAAATATTTTCTTCGATTATTTGCAACATTAGGCATGAGTCAGATTTTGGAATTTTCATAATTTTTTTTTTCTCTTTTTCAAATATTCGATAAATATATAATACATTTTCGCCTATGCTATTTCCGTGCAATCGTAGTATAAAATACTAAAACTTTTAGAGCTTCGGTTGAATATGGTAAAATATTTCAGCGATTATTATTATTATCAATAAACGTTTTCCTCAGTTTTCAATGCAGTGTTAGCTAAACTTCAAATTTTAAAATTTTATTCAAACAATTTTTATTTTTTTTTTCAATAATACGCATAGTTACCAAGCGTGTTTGTTTAGGGGGCAGTAAGCCTTTTTACTGACCCGTATTACTTGCAATA
>NW_016240189.1:0-1059 GCF_001687245.7 Rhagoletis zephyria | reverse complement strand
TATTAAATGTTTTCAGTTTTCGGTTTTTTTATTTCACCTTTCACTGTTTGTTGTTGTGGAATGATTTATTTTATTTATTTATTTTAACGTACCGCGCACCGCTCGCAATCGAATAACTTTTTCGTTTTTCGGGTAGAAAAAATATATGGAGATACTCCAGTTTTGTTTAGAGTTTTGTTTAGAGTTTTAAGTAAAGCAATTTTTAAGGTAATACAAATTATTCCGAGTTTATTCAAAAAGGAGAAAATATAGTGGACTCTAGATTAAATTGAAATTAGTAACTGGTCTAGTCGACGATTCGATTGCGAGTACCCCTACGGGTGCCGAGAGCTCACATTCGGAAAAAATACATATTTTCAAAAGGGAATTCTAGTACAATTTTAAATATATATATATATGGATAGTGAATATGTTCAGTTTCGAATTAAGTAATTCNTATTTTTCTTTGCGAATTTATGTTCTTCTTTGCACTTTGTTTTTGTTCGCAACTACTTGTTTCACTGTTTTCTCTGTTTACATATTTTCAAAAGGGAATTCTAGTACAATTTTAAATATATATATATATGGATAGTGAGTATGTTCAGTTTCGAATTAAGTAATTCTGTTACATATCAAATATGTATATAAAGTAAAGGGTGACTAATTCTTCATGTTAATTCATTATAAGTAATTCTATTACATTTCAAATATATGTTTATAAAGTAAAGATTAGCTAATTATTCATCATCATCCATGTCTTCGACATGATGAAATTTTCTTTTTTCTGGCCTACTGGGAATTTCATTTTCTTCGAGTAATTCATTTGCATTTTATCTCGGCCGAGACAAATTTTTGTGTTTTTGCTTTGAATAGAGAAAGCCTGATTCATTACATTTCCAATGGTATCCCATTTTTGTAAATAGAACAAGAAATATTGAACTTCAAACGGAATTATGTTGACCCAACTTGACTTTTTTATCGATATTAAAAAATATATATTTATTTTTAAGCCCATTTCTGTCAGTTTATATGGAAATTCTAAATATAAATTTTGGGCATTTTAGCTTTTGTAGTTAGTTA
>NW_016240187.1:0-1059 GCF_001687245.7 Rhagoletis zephyria | reverse complement strand
TAATTATATTTTGACAGTATCCGTTGTTTCTGACTGGCGCAAAAAAATCGTGCCTAATGACGAAGTCGCCCCTTGATATGGTCGTTACTTAAAGCTATTTATGTTCGAAATTGCATGAAAATTGGAAAACATGAATCTATAAGGTTATCCAGGTAAAAAGCTACCTACGTACCGAACTTTAAGCAAATCGGACCGTAAATACGATTTTTTCGAATAGATCAGTCCCTGGTCCACTTCTCGGAAAAAATGGACCATATATCCTAATATATGCTAAGAAACTACTTACGTACCGAATTTTAAGCAAATCGGACCATAAATGCGATTTATTGGAATAGATCGGTCCCTGGTCCACTTCTCGGAAAAAATTGATCACATATGCTAATACATGCTAAAAAGCTACCTACGCACCGAATTTTAAGCAAACCGGACCGTAAATTCGATTTTTTCGAATAGATCGGTCCCTGGACCACTTCCCGGAAAAAATGGGTCATATATGCTAATATATGCTAAAAAGCTACTTACGTACTAAATTTTAAGCAAGATTTTTTCGAATAAAATTTTTTTAGCCTAAAACCTAGTATTTAATATAATAATATCCTTTCTATCGAAGAATCTGGCCTGTCTAAGCATCTATTACGCTTCCAAGCACTTACTGGTTGCTGACTATACCTACTTTCACAACGTATAAATCTTCAAGAAACTGGAAAAAACAAAATTCTACCAAATATTGCGAAAACTTTATGGAACCTTTTGCTAAGCTTTTCAATCTTCCACAATCTTCCTCTGATTTACTGCGAAAATAATATGCAAAAAGAAGAAGAATTCATAGGAAAGGGCTTTAACTCCAAGATATCGCTAAAAACCTCCTAAAGGCTTATTCATTTCATTCGGCTCCTATCTATATAGTATACGTATGTATTTTGATAACGATATGAATATTGATTAGAACTAAATTTCTTCTAGGAAAGCCTTAATTTCATGACATGTCTTCACTAAAAGGACTCTTTAATCAACCTTACTTTTCTTTGCCAAAAGCTTTGATTCAGCCTTTCTCAATTT
>NW_016240186.1:0-1059 GCF_001687245.7 Rhagoletis zephyria | reverse complement strand
CCTGTGCCTCAATCGAACACACACACTCACCACCAGAGTGCATTCTTTGTTTTCTCTTTCTCTGTGACCTCTGTGACCTTCTCTTTTATGGGCCTCCTCTGCTGGTTGAAACTGACACGTGCTGTTCGTTTGTTTTTGCCGAGTTGAGAGAGTAAACAAAATAGTTTTGGTTACATGGCTCCAAATGTGCACATTGTTCACAATTGCTTTATGTGCTCTATGTGTTCTTTCAGAGGGCATCCTCTGCTGCAGCAGCTGCTTCAACAAAACTGCTGTCTTTTCAGTTTTCAGCTTTTTCTATTGCAGTGTTGATTGGTTGCCGGAGAATTGCCGAATTACGCAACTGTCGCTTGATCCGTTTGGTGCTGAAAAGTGCAGATGGTGTCTGTGGTTTTGCTAACACACTAGAATCAAATAGTAATTTTATGTCAAAAGGAAAAGTTTAATTTAAAAAGTTTGCTGTTTGCTGACATCAGTTTTATCTCTGCAAGATGTAATAAATTTTCCCATTAAAAGGACAATTTTCGGCCAGTCTTTTTTTGGTGTCTTTGCTGGTCAACTAATCTGGTGATTAATAAGCGCGCTAGTATAAATCATGGCACATACAGGATGCTCTACTGAGCATGAGTTTCCTCTTTTAGAAACTTTTTGCTATGTGAGAAGCTTTGTGCTCATCCTGTCCTCTTAGGTTTACGTTCCCAGAATTATCAGAGAGATTTAGAAAGGAAAATAAGTTGCTGCGCCTGAGTTAGACTTGGCTAATCGCAGTGATTGTGACGCAGTGTGCAAGTGACTTTCTATTGATGGCCTGCGAGTGTGTTGATTAACTGGCAAATTGCCCTGAGAAATGATGCCCATAATGTTGTATGTGTGAATGATCATATTATGCCATTGTGAGGGGGATCATTTTGTGATCAGTGCCCATCAGTTGTCCACTTGATCAGCGGTAGTTTGTGTGTGTGTGACTTTCTTCCTCTCTGTCACATGAGAGGCTGCAGGGCAGACAACGACAAGACAGCAGCATATCCTCTGCAGCAGTCAGTCAGTCAGTCAGCAGTC
>NW_016240185.1:0-1059 GCF_001687245.7 Rhagoletis zephyria | reverse complement strand
TAAATCAATTAAATTAAATTGATCAAAACTAACGCAAAATTAAAAAAAAAATCACAATCAAAAATCTATTATAATAGAATTTAAATTTTTTATTTAAAAAATTAAATTTTTAAATTTCATTTTAAAAAATTCAAAAACAAATTTAAATTTTTAAATAAAAATTATTTAAAACAAGCACAAAGTTTAAAAAAAACACAATCAAAAATTTATTACAATAGAATTTCAAATTTTTATTTAAAAAAATTTAAATTTTTAGATTTCATTTTAAAAAATTCAAAAACGAACTTAAAATTTTAAACTAAAAAAAATATACAAAAAATTTTATTTATTTTTTTTTTATAAAAAATTTGTATATTACTTTTTTAAATTTTTAGACGCACAACTAAATCTAAAAAATTTAAGTGGATTAAAAATAATATTTCAGACCGCCCTCGGTAAAAGAAACTCTAGATGACGGTTAAAGCAACACTCAAATGTTTACTCAGTAATTGGGACTTTTCAAAAAATCAGTAAAAAAAATATATTCAAAAATAATAAAGATTAATAGCCTTGGGTTGGATTGGGTTGATGTGGCAGTCGGTTCAGTTTACCGACTCACTTAGACCTTTTGAAGGTCCATTGTGGTACNTTATAAAAAATTTGTATATTACTTTTTTAAATTTTTAGACGCACAACTAAATCTAAAAAATTTAAGTGGATTAAAAATAATATTTCAGACCGCCCTCGGTAAAAGAAACTCTAGATGACGGTTAAAGCAACACTCAAATGTTTACTCAGTAATTGGGACTTTTCAAAAAATCAGTAAAAAAAATATATTCAAAAATAATAAAGATTAATAGCCTTGGGTTGGATTGGGTTGATGTGGCAGTCGGTTCAGTTTACCGACTCACTTAGACCTTTTGAAGGTCCATTGTGGTACCACGGGAACCTCGGTGACTATTCTTCAGAGAACCAATTTGAGGCTCTTATAAAGCGTAGAATCGGTTTTATTCCTACGCGTGATAACTCCCTAAGAGAGCTAAAGAAGGGTCTGCCTAAAAAGCTTGCTCTCCTCTTGGC
>NW_016240184.1:0-1059 GCF_001687245.7 Rhagoletis zephyria | reverse complement strand
GCTTCCCCACAAAAAGGTGGAAAACACGTCCAAGTAAGCCCAAACAAAAAGTGTCTTTTATTTTTACTTTTACATTTATCCTTTCTCTACCACCAATAGAAACATTGGTAAACTGAACCACCAGGAAAGCTTTGCCACAAATGGCCTCAACAGCATCGAGTACCGCCTGCTAAATGTCACCCTCCACCGACTGTACACCTGGATTCTCGTCGATATTGGAGCCCCTCATACGGTAATAATAACAGTAAAACGTTTGCTGCAGCTTTTTTCTGATTAGTTTTGAACTTGCTAGTTTTTCTAGAATAATTCTTTTATTTACTGAAACTTCAGAGCACTTCTTCCGGGTATGACGGCCTTTTCCAGTGGTGCCAGCGCCTTCTTATTTGGTGGCTACAGTGGATCATCATTTCTGGAGTGTGAGATTTTGTTTGGAAAATTTGTTCTCAACACTTCTTCAACAACAGCTTATCCTTTTCACAACAATTACAATTCGCTTTTATTCAAACCCTTTTTTGCTAAAACGTTTGAGAGTTTTATAAAAGGGCGCAACTGCAGCCTCAGAACAGTTGTTCGAACTTTAGAGCAACATTTACAAAACACTTCTGACGACGCATTCTCAATGGCGTCTTCAAAGAAAAAGCTCTCCTTCACTGCAACCACCAGCAACAAGAAGAAGAGGAAGAATCAACATTCAAGAGCCCTTCTAAAGTCAGGTTTTGAAAGGGCCACTGTACGCACAAGAACCACCAACTCCAACAACTCCAACAACTCCAAAAGCACTCCCGCCTCTGCCAATGGACTGCCTGCCAGTGAACGGAAGAAAAAGGGACGCAAGAGTACACGAAGAAGAAAGAAGGGGGGGATAGTTTTTGGAAAACAAACAGGAAGCAGAAAAGAAGGTCTCGGTAGAGCCGCTAATCGAGGAAAGCGGATAAAGAAGCTGCTGGGGAGGTGCCAGCACCGAATTCGCTCCCTGGCCACTGATCGACGACCAAACTGCCTCTTCAGCACCGTCCAGCTGGTGCTGGCCACGCTGATGGTCGCGCTGACCTTCTACGC
>NW_016240183.1:0-1059 GCF_001687245.7 Rhagoletis zephyria | reverse complement strand
GTAGTATAATGATTGCAGACGAGAACTGCGCGACGAAGCAAAACAAGCTTAGCTAAAGTACAAGCAGAGAACGAAAAGAGGTGACGGGCAGCAACAAAGTATCGAGTAGGCGACCTAGTAGCTATTGAACGGGTGCAGTATGGGAGAGGGTTGAAAATTCGACCGAAGTTCTCCGGTCCATATCGCATCGCAACGTAGACACAAAGGTTTTGATAGATACGGAATGATAAAAGTTGGTGAGAATGAGGGTCCGAAGACACAAGAATAGCAGTGTTGACAAAATGAAGTCGTGGGTAGTGGCTTGCGATGTCGAACGTATTGTCCACTCACCTGAGGCAGGCGAGGAATGTGGATGGCCGAGTGTGGGGTCAGTTATTTCTTTACGAACGTACGGAAGTAGTGCTAAACCGATCGCCGCGAAGGACAGTTCGCATTTTATATTTCTCCATTGAATTGCTTTTCTTAATAATTACTAACTTTTTATTAAACTGCGCTATTGTAATATATTTACTAGTACTCTTAATTTTGAGTTCTTTAAATATATATGGTAAACATAAATCTTTTGCGTATTCGTTATTGATATCCCGCGAGTACACACATTTGTACCGACAATGGGACTCGATTTACACAAATTTTACTGGGATGTACTATGTATTTCTTCTCCTCGTAACTAATATCAGAACAGAAATGTAAGCATGCACACATGGTTTTGCATTTTAATAGCGGCTTATATCCGTAGCTCACACGGTTGGATCTATTTGTAATTTCTATTGCTTATGGCAATATTTTTATAAATTTCCATAACAAACGTGATCGCAAAGAACTCAATTCCATAACTCTAGGCATTAATATTGTATTAAAGGTGTGACGCATCAATGTTTGCAAAAAAAAATACTTGAATAAGGAAATGCATAGTAATGCATTGCAAGAAAGGATCATCACACGCATACATACATACGTACAAAAAAGACACATTAGCACACATGTTGCATGCGCTTTTAATCTAACACAAGCCAACTTTTGATGCTACTGAGATGCTACGTACTTACGTTCAGCAAC
>NW_016240181.1:0-1059 GCF_001687245.7 Rhagoletis zephyria | reverse complement strand
ATTTTATCTTTTGTCGCTTCCAACGCACACATTTCTTTAAAATTAAAAGGGTTATTTACAAATTTTGTTTCTTTTTCAGTTAAAGTTATTTTTCCATCCACCAGATTTATCATGGTGTTCAAATGGTTTAATAAGTCAATACCTATTATAAAATTGTATTTTCTACCTCTTAGTGGTGTTGATTTCCATTTTATATACGCATTATCAGGTAAATTAAATTCCTTTGGTGCTCTAGTATGCACTTCATGACAAATTTTCTCCTTACTTGTTACTGTGCTGATTATTATTTCGTCTCAAATACCCCTTTATTTGCCGAAAATCATTTAGTTCAGCGTCTACTAAACNAAATGTACTTTTTTTCGTCAATAGTTATTTCTATTCTCGGTAACCCCTCCGAGGCTTCCTTATAAAAAAAAATTGCGTTATTTACTTCATTATATTCTTCAGATTCTCTATTGCTTTGCCTATGCGATTGCAAGCGATTTTGGCTGCTACTGCTGCTAAGGTGTCCTGCGATTCGAGATCTGTCTTGGTCATTTTCTACGTTATCAATTTCCATTGGTTCGACTTGGTTTTGTCTAGGTTGATTCTGACGGTATTGACCGGAATTCTGTTTAGGGTTTCCAGTCGTTTGTTGTCGTTGAAAATTACCTGAATTCATCTGTCTATTATTGTTATTATATCTTCCGCTAAAATTCTGCTTATATTGCCCTGACACATTATATCTAGCATCATTTTGATTACCTTGATTATTTGCACCTGGTCCCGTGCTTTGATTCTTATCAAAATTTTTGTTGTATTTCTGACCTCTATCGGGATACTTATTATTCCATTTATCTGTGGAATTGTCCCCCTTTGTTTTAAACTTCCTATACTCTGGTCTAATGCAACTATCCTCAAATCTTCTACTCGTCATTATTTTTATTACATTGTTCAAGTTTCCTTCGTCATAAATCTTGTCTAGTAATATTCCTTGTGTCATCTCTTTTATTGTATTTACTAGTAAACTATCCATATTGCTTAAGTCGATGTAGTGGTCACCCCTATAGTAAACCGTCA
>NW_016240180.1:0-1059 GCF_001687245.7 Rhagoletis zephyria | reverse complement strand
AGTCCTAAATTTAAAGTTAATGCGCGTTGCCCATGAGTTGTAATTTGTGTATTATTAGCTGCGTATAAAAGAAAATTTGTTTGTCTCGCCTTATCGCTACGAGTTACTGGAATCACGGACACATCCGCCCCTGCATCTACAAGGAACTTAACACCCGTTTCTTGGTCAAAAACAAATAGTCGGCGAGTGGTTTGAGGGCCTCCAACAGTCGCCAGTTCTATTCGGGGCGATTGTCGTTTCCCTGTTGCTGCTGCCAAGTACATGGTTGAACACACTTGGTTGCCCGTTCTCGGAATCTATTGTGATAGTAGCAAAACTTCTTATTATTGCTTCCGCTGCGACTCCGAGAGCGATGCCTACTATTTGAACGTACAGATAGTAATTTATCAACTTTGGACGCTAGTAATTCCACTTGCTGCGTGAGTTTGTCAATGCGCTCGTCGTGTTGATTTTCGCGTTTAATGGGCATTAAATGTGCAACAGTCGATTCTGGAACATGGTTTGATCTCAATAATTTTGTCAGCCAATTTTGCTAAACTATCGTTATCGAGTCCTTCGGCACTAGCCAATGCGACCTGTACATATTGTGGCAGGCGATCAAGCCGTAATGTACGCGTGAATACTGTATCAATCATGTTACCTCCGAGGCGATGCATCTCAGCCAATAATTCTGATGGCCGTCGGTTACCTAACTCTAATCCAGAAACTAAAGTTCTAAAACGTCGCTCTTGTGATACTGAAAAGTTTGTTAGTAGGGCATCTTTAACACTTTGATATTGGTTCTCGGCTGGAGGCTTAGCAACAATGTGTTCAATGACCGACAAAGTCTCTTGGTCAAGCCGTACTATCACTGCATAGTATTTGGTAGCGTTATTTTGAAATTGAGCCTCAATCGACGTAAACCAAAGCTGCACTTTATGGTTCCAAAAAGGCGGTAATTCAAGACGTTCAATACGATCAATCTGCGGATTTTGTTGTATTTCAATCAGGCTAGGCAGACCAGTATCCAGCGCGGCTTGCTTTTCGCATTCCTGCTCTTGAGTTGGCATATCAATAATC
>NW_016240179.1:0-1059 GCF_001687245.7 Rhagoletis zephyria | reverse complement strand
GGAGGAATAGCAGCAGGAACATAAGAGAGGGAGCCAGAGAAAATACAGCAGAAGATAGCGTGGAAGAAGAAGGCGCGCGCGCATGAAAGTCGCCGTACAGCTCTGTTTGGGCTGATGATGCCGCTTCTCAGCTGCTGCTGNTGATGATGCCGCTTCTCAGCTGCTGCTGCTGCAGTGTTTGACTCTGAAAATATGTGTTGTGTGTTGTGTTGTGTTGTTGCCGTCTCCGACCACGGTGGTGGACAGCGACAGAGAGAGACAGAGAGTCTGGCAGAGAGTTTGCCTCTCCTCCAAGTGTCTAGCTTCGCACAGGCCTGAAGTCGTCGCAGCAGCAGCTGCAGGCTGCACCGTCATCAAGCACTACACAGTCCCCTTCCTTCTTTCCTTCCTTCCTTCCTTCTTTCACTCTCTTTCCATTCCCTGCGCAGCAATGACTGAATGGAAAGCTGGTGGTGGTGGTGGTGGCAGCGGCAAGTGCACACACTGCACCTTCTCAGAGAGAGAGAGAGAGAGGTACTCGTAGTGCAGTGCAGGCAGGCAGGCAGACAGGCAAGCCAAACCACGTCGTGAGATGATCTTGATTGTGGTAGACTGCCGCCAGCCAGCCAGCAAACGTCGTCGTCGAGGAGCACTGCTGCGCGGGCAATTGACCCAATGGACGTGAATAGTGAGTTTCGGGGTTTCGGTGTCTAGTGTGCCTGTGTGCACTTTTCTGTTCTGTGCTGGTGCCGCGCAAGCGACTTTCTTCTTCTTCTTTCACTGGCGCATGTCAGCGGCAATGGTGATGATTGTAGTGGTAGTCATTTCAATAGAAGTAGAGTCTTTCTTTCTGGCTGAATCATTGATCAGGGTGGGGAGGTACAGTGCCGCCGTACACTTCAGCAGCAGCAGCAGCGCCTGCTGCACACCACCTGCCACTCAGGATTCCCAGCCGATGAATGTGATCAGGCGAAAAAAGGCACGAATGAAAAAAGTGGAAAAGTGGGAGGGCGAGAGTGTTTTGCTCTTTTTGCTGTACGGCAATGGCGACGGCGGCAAATCGACCGGCAAATAAGGTGC
>NW_016240178.1:646-1060 GCF_001687245.7 Rhagoletis zephyria | reverse complement strand
TTTAGTGCAGTTTTGACAAAATTTTCTTGCTAAAAAATATTTTGTTACAGTACTTCATTTTATTCCTTTGATTGTACAGGTTAAATGAAAGCTTGTTTTTAAAAAATATTTTTTTTACATTATTTTATTTTCTATTTTATTTAAAAAATTTTGCAATAGATATTAAAATAATTCAACTTGCAATGAAAGAGAACAGAAGACNTTCTATTTTATGTACAAAATTTTGCAATAGATATTAAAATAATTCAACTTGCAATGAAAGAGAACAGAAGACTTGGCAATCAAAATGTTGTTTGCTTACGTTTTGTATAAACATACATATGTACTTATAACAGCAGTTAATTTTATTTAAAGAAATGGCGTGTCGTGCATTTCCGCTGTAGCATGGCATATATTTAGGCGCAATATTTAACT
>NW_016240178.1:421-530 GCF_001687245.7 Rhagoletis zephyria | reverse complement strand
GAGGTTCATATCTAGACTAGGTTGATATTTAGAATTTGCCACAAATAGCTTTGCTACACTATCGCCGGCAGGTTTAACAATTTTATAGTGGTTTTACTTTCTTTGGCAA
>NW_016240178.1:0-323 GCF_001687245.7 Rhagoletis zephyria | reverse complement strand
AAAACTTATTGTGGAAAAGCAACAATAATTTGAAAAAATGGTAGAAGTGATAGCTATTTCGGAAATCACCACATTTCCTCATCAGACTTCTTCCAGTAGGATTCGAACCGACGATCCCACTGACTCAGCCAGTTGCCTACGCACTGTGTTAAGTTAGCCTTGTAAATTATCGTTGCTTTTTTCCCACTTTTTCATTTGCTAAGCCAACACAATCAAGCGCAGCTATTCCGCTACGATTTACACTTGATCATGTGGGTGTTGGTTTTGTTGGCTCTTGTTAATAATTCTATTTTTAGAATGTTTAACTTTTATGTGTGCTCGTC
>NW_016240177.1:0-1060 GCF_001687245.7 Rhagoletis zephyria | reverse complement strand
CAAAATCGCTTAGGCGGTTACAGCGCCAAAAAAGAAGAAGAAGAATATGCATAACATTAATAACTTAAGTTTTATTTTACCATTTTTAGTTTATTAATTTTTAATATATGGGTTTAAAAATTCATGTTGAGATTATTCTTCCTTCAACCGATCCCAATTAATTTAAGGCTCAAATAGTTCCACAAGCCGGATTATAAATCCAGATCTAAGTTGACGAATTTGGAACTGGTTTGGAACAACTTACTGAGAAAGGGGTGCAGGGCGAACTAAATCTTAACTATCGAATTTAGAACTTGTTGGGGACTATCGAAAAATGGTCGCAGCGGGGCAATTGATACTTCGTAGGGCATGGCGGTGTTAAGTTCGCCAGTTTCTAGCTTCAATAGAGAATTAACAAGAATTAGTTTTGGTTCTTAATTCTTTAGAACCGAATCAGCTCGGCACTAGTGCTCTTCCCAACAGGGATTTTCAGGAGAAAGGGTAAACCTTAGACATACTCAAAAAGTTAATTAATTAGTTCACCACATACAGTTGTTTCTTTTTTATAAAGAGGATTATTCCAAGTATGTGAAAGAAATCGAACTTGTACCAAATTTCCAAAAATGTCTATTTTATTGTAAATGCGAAGTCAATTTAAATACATTTGTATAACTGCACTCATGCATATATAGGTTTGAGTCTTACTACCATGTTTCGCCCGTTTTCTTTTACCTTCATTTAAATATTACAAATTTTCACTTTCTTCCCATTGCTGTGGTCAAATCAGTGAAGGGCCAGGAGCTGGTATTGACAAATGTACATCGCATTGGCATGGGTGGATGTTTGCGCCGTCGGTGAATAAGCGCTTCGACATGCATTTCAATTTCTTGTACCACTGTACTCTGTTTTCAGTAAGCAAACTCATTTGTACTAATATTAATATACATGAATTTGGTTTTCTATTAAGCCAGGCGGTTGAAGGTCATGGATTTTATTGCTGTTAACTAAAAGCACCCAAAGATAAAAAATAAAAAATATTATAAAACAAGTAAGAGCAGCGCTGTCTTCGGCTATGCCGAAG
>NW_016240176.1:0-1060 GCF_001687245.7 Rhagoletis zephyria | reverse complement strand
AAGAAAGCGGTTTAAAAAGTTTAGCCGAAAATATTTTTGTTGAAGATTGGCACCTCTTCGAAAATTTTAACTTAATTTACATAATTGATAGGATATAGGAATATTCAATTTGAATATTGAAATATGGGTATCAAAATGAAGAGGTTTAGGAAATTTTACTGCCGGAAATATGTATGAGGAGGGTTTCCAACTGTTTGAAAAGTTGTATTTTGTTAAACTGATAAAATAAATGAAATATTGCAATACGGGTATCAAAAGGCACAAAAATACTTTTAAGGCGCTACATATTATTATATGAATAAGATGTAGTGAAATTAAAAAAAAAAAAATTAAAAAAAAATATTTCCACATTGACCCCGACGTGATTTGAACACGCAACCTTCTGATCTGGAGTCAGACGCGCTACCGTTGCGCCACGGAGTCTTCGGTAATCGGCATAACGCACGGCGTATTAAAAACTTATCACCGCAAAGCAACAAAAAATANAGCAACAACTGTAAAGTTGACTAAAATGTCGAAGCGAGCGCACAAGTTGGGGTACAAAATTAGAATTCTACAGCGATTTATAGGTAGACGTGCATACAAATACATATGTCTGACAGACATACATATATGTATGTATGTATATACATACACACAAACGCGTACGATTGACGCACCGCTCTAACAACATCAATTGGGATCTGTCTCACATACATACATACATACATACCATATGAATAACAACAAACATATGTATGTATTTACATAGCTGACTTGACTGAGGTGAATTGCAGTGCAAATTTTCAAAACAAAGGCCTGCACAGATAATGCGATTCTAGTAAATGGAATGATCCAGCCGCGGACGTCGATTATTTACACAACTTTTTCATTTTATTTTATGTATTTTTCAGCAAAGTTTTGGGTTGGTTGCGCCCGACGAAATCTATTTTTTTTGCTTTTGCTGTTCTTGCAATTCTTTTTTAGTTGCGAAAATATGTATGTATGTATGTACGTACATACGTGTAAAGTGCTAAGCAGCCATGGAGAATAATGATGCAGTCGAAAATGCACTGAACCT
>NW_016240175.1:740-1060 GCF_001687245.7 Rhagoletis zephyria | reverse complement strand
GCTGGAGGCGCTTCGGCGGAAGCTGCTGCGCAATTACGTCTTCAAGGTGCTGCCCATGCTCAACCCTGATGGGGTGATCAATGGCTGGTGAGTGATCAGTCTTATCTTTGGAGTTTAACATCAGATAACCAATCTTTTTCCCCAGCACCCGAACCGACCTGCAGACGGACGACCTGAACCGGCAGTGGCAGCGACCCAGCCCCCTCCTCCATCCCACCATCTACCACGCCCGGAACGTGCTGCGGGCGTTGAAGCACTTCTCCGGAGTGGCCGGCCACAACCCGGTGGCCTTTGTCGACCTGCACGGCCACTCGCGGCGG
>NW_016240175.1:0-625 GCF_001687245.7 Rhagoletis zephyria | reverse complement strand
CAGCAGCAGCAGCAGCTGTCAGCTGAGGGGGCAGATGAAGGTGCTGAAGCGGCGGCAGGCGGAGATGAGCAGCAAAAACGAAGAAGTTCACCCTCCTCCAGGTTTCTACCTCCTGCCTCCCTTTGCCACCCTCCCGGTCCTCCTACAGCTCGCCCAGGCGCCCGCCTTCAGCCTGGACAGCTGCTCTTTTGCCGTACAGCGCGACCGAGAGCACACTGCCCGCGTGGTCGGCTGGCGCCACTTTGCCATTCCCCTCGTGTACACGGTGGAGTGCACCGCCTCGGGCTGCGACGTGGGCCCCTACGCCGGGCGCCACCTGACGGTGGACCAGCTGGAGGAGATGGGCGCCTANGGCCTACCTGGCGGCCGCTTTCGCTTTTCTTGATTTCCTGCACTGCGGCGGACGGCATGTGCCGGTGATTGTTCTTCCCAAGACCACGGTTGTCGCTGGGAACAATGGCAATGGTGCCCAGCAGCAGACGACCACGGTCATCTCTCCGGTGCGACACCCCGGCAATGATGACTTTCTCCGGTGAATGACCGATCCTAATTGTAATCTTTTTTAACTGTCTGACTTTTACTTTATCTTCTCAGAGGCCTCCTGGAGAAGTGCACCCGAAGTCGA
>NW_016240174.1:0-1060 GCF_001687245.7 Rhagoletis zephyria | reverse complement strand
CTACGAATTCGTAACTACGAACATTCGGATTACAGCATAGGGGTGTATACTTCTAAGTGCTCATTTACACACGGCGATTTTTGTGCCGCAACTCGACGTTTGTAGGAGATAGCGTGACGAGGAAAGGAGAGGGGCACCGAGTTGCTCGTGCTCGGGCAACACGCTTTGTGCTCTCGTTCCTCTGTGTAAATTGAACCGCTATTCACAGCTGACAACAACAACTGCATAGTCCCCTTTCAGACACGTCAAGTCTTGAAAGCAACTTTTATCGCACTCTCTTTTGTGTTTTATCTTTGCTTCCACACGCATCAATTTTTATTGAATTCAACTACTTGGTCCTTTAAACGGGAAGCAACGAAAAGATCAAAAGAGAACAAGAAAACTTGAAACGAATTGACGGTACGGAGGTATCTGTACTCTTCCCCTCTCTTCCCACCTCCTTCACCAACGAACGAGATACACACAAATCGCCGTGTGTAAATGAAACGAGCAAAGGGAAAAAGGGAATGTGAAAAATCGCGTCGACAAAAGTTTCCGTGTATAAACACAGTCTAAGCAAACAGTGAAACAATTTGTTATTTTCTAAGTTTGCGAATGAAACTTCACACTTAATTTTAAATCATTCATAACAAATATTTTATGACGAAAATCCCCTTATTTGGAAAAAATATATTCGTTTAAAATAAAAAAAGCGAAATCGGTTAATTTTTATATAAACCTGCGCGACATGAAAATTTTCTCCGCGATAAGGCTAGTGGCATTTCCAACAGATTTTGGGTCGCTTAGTAAAAAATGGAAACATATATATTTGCATTTTAAGAAAACAAGGCAAATAGCAAAATCGGCTAAAAACGGCTAATTTTTTTTACAAAACGGTTAAAAAATCGGCTGCCGGCTAAACCGAAATTTCTCCGGCTGTTTTCTATCGCAACCGGCTACATCTAGCCGGAAACGGCTAAATGGGAACACTGACCAGAGTGCAACCTTTTAAGAAAGAGCGCACAATATGCGTGTGAAGATGCTGAGAAAAGAACACGAAAACTTGACAGCCCTGGCGCAG
>NW_016240172.1:287-1060 GCF_001687245.7 Rhagoletis zephyria | reverse complement strand
AAACAAAAGAAGCCTCGGAACCCTGCACGGGTAGTGCCGCCGCTGGACAAGGCGAAGTTAAGTCCAATAAACCCACCATCTCCGGAACCGCATCGACGGCGCCCAATACAGGACCTACACGGCCCAAACAGATTCGGTCCTCCGCAGAATCTGGAGGGAATGCTAAGCCCCCAGAGGGAAAGCATACTTCCAGCGATACCGACAAAACTATACCCCTCGAGGGAAAGTCGAGGCCGGTGGGGAAGCTGCGGACGGCCCCTCTCTCCACGCCCATCCCGGGCACATCCAACTCACAGGGGGTAGTAACCGAGCCCAAGTCCTCCACGGACAAGCCGGGAACTACTCCTGTGAGTAAAACAACAACCGGGGCAAACGACCTGGATCGGCGCCCCAGGTGCTCCAAAGCAGCGAAAATAATTCCGCCCTCCGTCAGGGCTCACCGCGACCGAAGGGCAGCCCTTAAGGTTATTAAAAGACTGGGCGTCATTCCACACGACCAGCTGACGGAGGAGCAAAAGGCCTCCCTCAAGTGGGCAATGGAAGTCTTCGCCGCCAGCGATAAGCGATCCTCCGGGAAGGGCGGTAAGGACATACCATCCACTAAGGGGAACCCACGGAAGGACCTAGGGCAAAAGAGACAACGATCTCTGGACGACACCGCGAGTGGATCCAAAAGGCATAGGACTTCCTCTCCCTCTGTCCGTCTGTCCATGGCCGTGTCCACCCCGAAGCCATTCAGCGAGGCCGCCAAAGAGCACCTCACGCTGGCGGTG
>NW_016240172.1:0-143 GCF_001687245.7 Rhagoletis zephyria | reverse complement strand
CTGATGGGTCTATGCAGGGTGTATAAGGGGATACTCCAGAAGTATCCCGGCCCTGCACCAGTCGTTCGTGATGCTGGGTGAACGCGCGGTCCGACTTTACAAGGAAGCGATCTCCACGGTTGGACAGCTGTGGCCCGGGGCAG
>NW_016240171.1:0-1060 GCF_001687245.7 Rhagoletis zephyria | reverse complement strand
AAGGAAGGTATAAAAACTCACCAAACACAACAGCGACATCCATACAAACACACAAACAAAGGCACAGCATCAGCAATCCAGGCAATGGCAAAGTGGCGATCCAGCACGTAAACAAACAAGCGTGCAAAGGGAAATGCAAACAAGATACCGTCGGCATATGTACATACATGCATACCTATATGCACCAGCACGAAAACAAAGGCACAGGGCCCAACACTGCGGGCAAAAGCAAGGTGGTGCGATCAGGCGCGCAAACGAATTAGCACGCCGCCTACGCAAAATGCATTAGAACAAACATGGGGCGACATATATATACCTACATACAGCGCACATACAACACACATCAACACACGAACTAGGGCACAGAAGCAGCAGGCAAAATGCTGTGATCAGGTGCATTAACGCAACCAACAACACCCAACAAGCCAAAAGGCAACAACTATGTACAGCAACGTAACCCAGCCAATTGTGCAGCGTTTAGATTAAAAGGCGACCAAGAAACGCAGAAGGGCATTGGTACCGCATTCGCATTTTCCGAAATGGAGACGTGACGGTAACAAACGGCCCTCCGGAGAAGAGGGGGGTGTGAGGACCCCAATCCTAGGGCTTGGAGCCCCCACAACACTCATGTATATATACAGATAATTTCTGAATTGTACATAAAATATATAATTGTTAAGTAATACATGCTTTGAATTGAAAATACATACTTTAAGTTGTAGCCACATATTGTACAGCACTAAGTGATTTGAACTACCGTTATTATTCATGTAGTGTGTAGTATGCAGTGTGACTTTTAAAGACCAAACAAGTCGAAGCAAACTAACCCAAATCATTTCACAACTCAACTCGCACAAATAAATATCAAATATCATTATCAAAAGACCTTGATGGCATTATTTGTCACTTCAGTTCATTAACCACTTAAACCATTTCACTTTCAATGCCAAGACCACCCAATGCCTAATTGCTGACAAAGCAGTCTTTGTCATCAACGGCATGGTCACCGCTTTCTGACAAAATAAAAATCAATACAATTTACTCCGCTCACACATGCGGT
>NW_016240169.1:0-1060 GCF_001687245.7 Rhagoletis zephyria | reverse complement strand
TTAAGCTTAGCATTTGCTTTTTATGTAAAATAACGGTTAAAATGATTTTGGCGGGCCTAATTATATACTTTTTATCAGTTTAAAAACGTCTCGGTGTAGTAAGAAGTCCGCTAAAACCAATTTCATCATTATTTTACATAAAAAAAAAAAATATTAAGCTTCAGATTCTACGACTGTGAATCCCCTAATTATGCAATGCACATAAGGAATGCATTTACTTACGTAGTTGTTTGTATCAACGGTAACATTATTACAAAGTGCCAAGGTGCTTTCGTTAATGGTAAGCACCTTCTTAACGTTTCTATCGTTTCGACCATGTATGTTACTGTTTTTAAAAATCGCGAAAATTTTCCAAGAAAGATATTAAGTAAAATAGTCAGAGTAATATAATTCGTTGAGGTGGCAGTGCTACTTGAGCAATTAAGAGAAGTATAAACGTCAATAAGCACAGTTTCCGTCAAAAAATTTCAAACAACCTTCTTTTTTGTACATATCATTTGGGGTATTTATGCACACCGGCCTGGTTATCAAATTATGGAGTTATATGTATTTTTTACTCAGTTTACAAAATCAAAATACACTAGAGAATAATAATTTTTAACCGGATAACCGGAATACCAGGCAGGTGTGAATATTCCAATTGTTAAAAACAATTACTTAAATTAAAAAAAAAAAAGGCGATAACTGACATTTTTTTGTCAACAAAATTTGTTGGAACACTTGTCATAATTTCATTTCAAATTTAAAAAAGTAAATAAATTAAATCCGCAAATTAACAGTTTTTTTGCAATATTTTCGTAAACTTCATTGAGTTTTTTTCAAAACCTCAACTCTTTCTTCAATTACTTAAAATAAACCAACTGTTTTTTTTTGTTGTCTTCACAACAGAAACGCCTTGACGTAAGCAAATGGCTATCTGAAAGCAACTCCAACACAAAAAAAAAAAAAAATAATAATCACTGAACTGTCTTGTTGGGACAAAGACTTTTGAGCAATTTAACGTAGCTAATGTTTTGCGGAATATTGGCATGCAATGTAAATAAATATATACTTGTATAAA
>NW_016240168.1:0-1060 GCF_001687245.7 Rhagoletis zephyria | reverse complement strand
AACGCGATGGGAATCTCATCGCCGAAACTATTAATTTGCATGAGGACTCACCCAACTCGAGTGTGACTGGCGTCACAATGGATAAAAAAAAGGCGTGGTGAAATCCGGACTGTGCAAGACAGGGGCCTCGGTCATATGAGTTTTCAACGCTTCAAAGGATTTCTGAGCATCAGCCGTCCATTCAAACTTCCGTTTTTGCTTAAGAGCGTCAGTCAGAGGAGAAGCGATAGAAGCGTAATTTTTGATAAACTTATGATACCACCCGGTCATTCCGAGGAAACGGCGTAACTGTTTGACAGAGCGAGGAACTGGATATTCAGTGATTGCGGCGAATTTATCAGGATTCCTCCTGATCGTACCATTGCCGATAACATGTCCTAGANCCGCTTTTAAGACGCAAAGTTGCCGCTCGAAGGTATCAGACACAATAAGTAAATCGTCTAAATAAATGAAGACTTCATTGCGCAACTGAGCCGGGATTATCTTGTCCATTAATTTTGACATTTTCTATGGCGCGTTGCACAGACCAAAGGGCATTACCGTGTATTGGTAGAGCGGCCTGCCTGGCACGCTAAATGCGGTCTCGTCGCGCGACCTAGGATCCAAGGGAATTTGCCAAAAGGATTTGAATCCAGGCTAGTTATGTATTCCGCCTTGGGTAAGCGACTAAGTATGCCGTCTATAAACGTCATGGGGTATGTATCCTTGACTGTTACCGCGTTAAGCTTTCTACTATCTAGGCAGATGCGGACCTTACCCGGTTTTTTAACTAATACGACGGGAGAATGCATCCTATCCAACTCGTCATACATTAGTTTTTCTATAGCTGGGGAGACTGGATAAAGGCGTTGTTTGATTGGGGTAGCCCCATTAACGTCAATCGTATGCATAAGCACTGACGTGCAACCCAAACCTTTTCCTCAAAAGAGGGGAATTGGTTAATAACTANCTTTCTACTATCTAGGCAGATGCGGACCTTACCCGGTTTTTTAACTAATACGACGGGAGAATGCATCCTATCCAACTCGTCATACATTAGTTTTTCTATAGCTGGGGAGAC